>NC_044192.1:35287750-35302750 GCF_900880675.1 Sparus aurata
TCCAAAACTCAGTCAGTAATGCACCATTGTCAATGGTGATGATCCATAGTCCAAAATATATGATCCAGATTACTTTCTACACTGCAATAATATCGACAGACAGTACTGGACTACAGGCCCGGACTGGCCATAGGGAGAACCGGGAGTATTCCCGAAGCGCTGGTCTATGATTGGCCTGCTGGCCTGCATCTCTCTCTCTCTCTCTTTTTTTTTTTTTTTTTTACAGGCTGCCGGTCAGCCAGCGTTGCGGCTATCTGACGTTTTTTCTAAGTCAGAGACACAGGCCAGGCCAATCAGAGGCGTACCTGTGTGCATGCGTGCCCATGCATGTAGGTGTGGGTGTGAACGTGCGTGTGTGGGCAAGGTCAGGGTGGCCTGGATACATGACTGGTTACCCTGCTGGACTATTAACAGAAGCACATTGTCTGGGAGGCAGAAAGTGACGTTGCAGCAGAGTATGTGCTGAAGCACCCAGCCTGAAAGTAAGCGCAATCACAAACGTTGTACTCTCCTCAACTTTTGGTATTTATTCCTGAGTAATCTCCGGGCTTTGCCCATGGCTATCTCCTCCAAAGCTCACTGGCTCCAGCAGCTAACACTAACAGGGTCACTCACTATCCAAAACACAGGTGTCTGTCCCCAGTTGCATCATAAGCCAAATTAGTTGTTCAATATTAAAGAATTTAAAAAAGGCACCAATACCGCGAACATGATGAAGATCAGTGAATGGAATTAGCTGCAATTGCATTATAATGCATAATGCAATTATCTACAGAGACCAAAACCATTTTCTTTGCACCAGAGTGTTAACATGTTTATGTCTGCTGTAAAGTTGGCAGAAAAGAACACATATTCTCTGTAGAAGTAAAAGTACAAAAACAGACTCAAAGTGTGGAAGTATTAAGTACCCCTTATTTCTGCTGGCCATTTCTTTGCAACGCTAACTGAGCCTCACTTCATATTAACAGGACTCAAAGCAATTACAATTAAATTAAAGGTAGAATCAGTATGATTTGTCTGAGCTGTTCATTAAGACACAGAAACTTAATTTATTGTTGAGTCTCATTTCCAGGATATCAAATACCGACATTTTCTTACTGGGACTGAATCGCTTTTGGAGGCAGCCTCAAGTGGCAATTTGAGGAACTGCAGTTTTTGGTACTTTAGAGTTGGTGTAATTTTTCAGCCCTGCCGGTTGCCACTGGGGAACACAGTAACTATGAGGCGTTGCTAAAGCTTAGCAGGTTATATTTACCAGGTTCACCATCTTGGATTAACTATGTTGGCATGCTTACATTTGCTAATTAGCATTTTACTTACAGTTCAGTGAAGACTGATGGTAATGCAATAGATACAATTTGCATTTATTGTCAAAAGCCAATTAAAGGAAAATTAAAGTTTTTACAAGTCAGAGGATTGCCAAAGTGATGTATTCCTTTGAGGCTTTGCATATCCGTAGCAAAGCTATTCAATCAAAAACCAAACATCAGAAAGTCAAGGAATCAGTCAGATTCATGCTCTAGGGCTGTAAATATTGGAGAACCTTGCTAGTATTTAAACAAAAATATAATAATTGAAATACTAAATTGAACTACTGATTTATTCTGAATAAATATCATATATTAAACACTGTGTAATTTAACCCACAGTTGAACAATATATTATATTAGGTTAAGCAACCAGTAAATTGTTGGGTGAATGCAATGTGGTTAGTATTATGTTGTGTGTTGGAAATGTGAACATATTATCAAAGGGTGTGTGTGTGTGTGTGTGTGTGAGAGAGAGAGTGTGTGAGCGCAGAGTATGGTACTCACATCGATTTCACTCAGCATGACATCGACAACACTTCCTATGACGATGACGAAGTCAAACACGTTCCAGGGATCTCCAAAATAACCCTTGGAAAAAACAAGACAAGTGTTGATGTGTGTGTCACTGACCATGATGCATGTATGCACACAAATTTTCACTGGTTTATCTCTTTTCCCATAAAAGTATGCAGTATGTATGCATGCACGTACTTCAAATCATAGTCACCTAAGCAACATTTGCAACACATGCGGTCTGTAGTCTGTTGTGGAATGTACTGCCTGTGCTCTTTTTCACTGAGGTTGATTAAAGTTATCCTTTCCACATTACCAAAGATGTGCCTTTCTTGGAACCAAACCATTGACAGAGAACTAGACAGAAAACATACATTTGCTATACATACAGTAGTTAGGATGTTTATAATATAACTTGTTTTCTTATTTAACCGAATCAAAATAACCTGTGGTATTGCAAATGATATGATATGGCACACAGCTACTTCTCCTTAGAATGAATACAACAGTAAATAACTCTGTTGACAAAACGCAATAAAGAACCTCTTGAGCAATCTAGTAAGTGTCCCTGGTCACTAACAGACACATACGTATATTAATAGTGTTTAGAGTCTAGCAGCCTGAGTTACTCAATTTATTAAAGATAACATTTTAAAGGACTGGACATAATTTTAGTTTAAAATGTTCGAAAAATGTACCAACCCTATCAAGAGAGTGTAAAGAAGTAACATTTCTGGCATTATGTCCAGGATGCATACATATTGTATTGGAGAGATATCCACTGCTAAGCAGCCAGGGCCATCCCTTCCTGTGGTACCACGTCTGCAGCAGGAAGCAGTCTATTTTGCATATTCTTGCATGGCTGTCAGCCTTTATTTATAACAGATGACTATAAATTGTAATTATATGGACCTAGTATTAGACCAACTAAAATTATGTCAACCAGTGCATAATTGTGTAACTACTTTGGATTTCTGTTATGAGAGTCTGAAAACTATATTATGTTTTAGCACATTACAAGGTTTATTGTCTAAGTGTACCCAGTATCCAGCAGTGTTATTGCTGCAGTTAGTGGACCTTGAAATTCTTGCACCAGGTATTAACAAGGAGTAGCCCTCGCTTGTTCTACTATGAAGAAACAACCAGGCCTGCAGAGCTGGGAGCTTCTGCTTTATTAACCAATCGACCCAGTTATAGTGACAAGTAAATCCAAAGTGACTGAAGATCTCACTCAATACCCTTTCACACTGACCAAAAAAAACACCACTTACACTCACTTTTGTGTGTAATTTGAATGTATACGTAATACCTGGTCAATTGCCCCTGCAGTAGGCCTGGCCAATATAACGATAGTAATATGTCGCAGCCATAGACATGTCAAAAAGAAAACAATTTGATAAAATGTTCGATAGTTTCATGTGGTTGCATTACATGCAAACCAATGGAAAACCTGTAAGAATATGATGAAGATGATGAATAGTGTTATTTCGGTTACAATATAAAATACTTAAATTATGTGCAATCAACTGGCAAATATTACCATACAGAGTTCCACTCAACATTTTCTCACAACAAAAATTTTAAACAAACTCTGTAACCAAAAAGGGAATAGGCTGAAGCCGAGGCTTATTTTTGCCTATCCTGTGCAATCCATGAAATAACCCAAAATATCAGTAATACAAAGAAGAAGAAAAAACAAAAAAACATGACAAAATTTACTCTAGAATCTTACTTCTTAATCATTTCACATTTCAGTCATTTTACATTGTAATCCTTAATTATTTTATCTTTCAATGTTTTTTTAAAACTCAACAGTAATCTACACAATTTCAGTTCATCACTGAGTCCATTCCATAATTTAACTCCCAAAAATGAAACACATCTATATTTAACATTAGTTCTCAATTACATATTTCAAAGACACACAACCCTCTTAAATTATAGTTTTTTTCTCTCAATTTAAAAAAATGTTGAACACAGGTGGGAAGACTTTTATTCCTTGCTCGAAATAATATTTCTAATGTTTTTATATGTACATTGTCTAAGAATTTTAAGATGCCAGACTTCATAAATAATTTTTAGTGGTTTCGTGATAGGAAGCTTTATTAATTATTCTGATAACTCTTTTCTGGAGTTTAATTAAAGGGGCTATGTATTTCCTGCATGTGTTTCCCCAAACTTCAACACAATATGACATATATGGCATTATAAGTGAGAAGTATAATATATGCAGACATTTATTGTTCAACAAATCCCCTACTTTGTAAATAATACCAATAGATTTAGCTAATTTCTTTTTAATATATTCTGATCTTAAATTACTCCCAAGAATTTAATCTCATATACTCTTTCAATTTTTACTCCATTCAGGAATAATTTAATTTCACAATTAGCCCTAACACCACCAAACACCATAAATGTTGTTTTATTTTCATTTAATGATAACTTATTAATATCAAACCATTCTTTTTGTCATGATTCCTGATTTTGCCTTGTGTTTTTTGTGTTTGGATTTTTCATGCCTTGTCCCTTTAAGTTTTTCCTGTGGTCTGCCCTCTGTCTCCCTCTGTCTGTCTGCCTTGTTCCCTCCTGGTCTGCTCCTCTGTGCTCCTCCCCTTCGTTAACCCACCTGGCTTCCTCCCTCCTCTCTCTCCTCACCTGTTCCTTGTCTGGTAATCAGTGTCTCTGTATTTAGTCTGTGTGTTTCCCTTCACTCCCTGTCCGGTCATTGTATGTCTTCCGTTTGGTTCGTCTGCCCTGCTCATGCCTGCTCCTGTCTCTGTTCCCGTCGGCCCCCCATTCCTTCTGGTATGTGTTTTGGGATTTTGAGTTTTGCATTTTGCAATTTGATTTGAACTTTGGTTTTGGTTTGTACTTTGCCCTTTTTTCCTTTGCACTTTGTTTCTCTGTTCAGTTGCTACTTTGTTCTTTCCTCCCTGTTTTGTCTGTTTTGAGTTCGCATTCGGCTTTAAAATAAAGCTTGCCTTTTGTTCATTACTGCTCTTGCCTCTTGTCCCCTGAATTACTGTGTTTGGGGCTAACCCCTTTCCCTGAGTATCCCTGTTTACCCCGCGAACCTGACAGAATGACCGGACCCTATAAAATAGACCCAGCAGTGAATGGCCTGGATATTATCCGCTGGTACCAGGACTTTGTCACCAA
The DNA here is from genome assembly GCF_900880675.1 of Sparus aurata. NCBI lineage: Eukaryota > Metazoa > Chordata > Actinopteri > Spariformes > Sparidae > Sparus > Sparus aurata. The sequence goes on from NC_044192.1 coordinate 35,292,736, forward strand.
CCCCACCAGCAGGGCTTGGCAGATTGCTGCTAGCCACCTTTTTTTCCAGGCCACAGCCCAAACCCATGCCTCAGCTCCAGCCCCAGCCCATGCCGTAGCCGCAGCTCGGCTACCAGCCCAGGCCTCAGTCTCAACCCCAGGGCCTGCAAGTCCTGAGGCGTCTCCTTTCTGGGGAACCCTGCCTGGCCTTCAAGGTTTCCCCGCCTAGAAAGCGCCGCTCTCGGTGGCGTCCGGGCTCCCTGAGGTCTGGCGCCCTCCTTTGCTGTCCTTCGCTGACACCTGCCAGTGGCCTTCAGTCGGCGGCCCGGTCGACACCTGCCAGTGGCCTTCAGTCGGCGGCCCGGTCGACACCTGCCAGTGGCCTTCAGTCGGCGGCCCGGTCGACACCTGCCAGAGGCCTTCAGTCGGCGGACCTGATGGCGCCTGTTCCTGCCAGTGGCCTTCAGTCGGCAGACCTGATGACGCCTGTTCCTGCCAGTGGCCTTCAGTCGGCGGACCTGATGGCGCCTGTTCCTGCTCCTCGGTCGGAGGCCTGGCCGAGGCCTGTCCCTGCTCCTCGGTCGGAGGCCTGGCCGAGGCCCACGCCAAGTCCAGACCCTGCTCCTTGGTCGGAGGCCCATGCCAAGTCCAGTCCCTGCTCCTCGGTCGGAGGACCGGCTGAGGCCCATGCCGAGGCCTGTCCCAGCTCCTCGGTCGGAGGACCGGCCGAGGCCTGTCCCAGCTCCTCGGTCGGAGGACCGGCCGAGGCCTGTCCCAGCTCCTCGGTCGGAGGACCGGCCGAGGCCTGTCCCAGCTCCTCGGTCGGAGGACCGGCCGAGGCCTGTTCCAGCTCCTCGGTCTGAGGTCTGGCCGAGTCCCACGGCAAGTCCTGTGTCTGCTCCCCGGTCGGAGGACCGGCCGAGTCCCACGGCAAGTCCTGTGTCTGCTCCCCGGTCGGAGGACCGGCCGAGTCCCACGGCAAGTCCTGTGTCTGCTCCCCGGTCGGAGGACCGGCCGAGTCCCACGGCAAGTCCTGTGTCTGCTCCCCGGTCGGAGGACCGGCCGAGTCCCACGGCAAGTCCTGTGTCTGCTCCCCGGTCGGAGGACCGGCCGAGTCCCACGGCAAGTCCTGTGTCTGCTCCCCGGTCGGAGGACCGGCCGAGGCCAGTGCCAAGTCCAGTGCCAGCTCCTCAGGCGGAGGCCCGGCCGAGGTCGTCCACTGCCAGCCACCATTCATCAGCTTCCAGGCCACCAGCTCCCTGCAAACCCCTGTTCGTGGTCCGGCCTCAAGAACGCCTTCGTCGCCGGCCTCCAGTGGGTCCCAGCCCACGTCTTTGTCTTCGTCGCCGTCCTCCAGAACGCCTTTGTCTTCGTTGCCGGCCTCCAGAACGTCTTTGTCTTCGTTGCCGGCCTCCAGAACGCCTACGTCTTCGTCGCCGGCCTCCAGAGCGCCTACGCCTTCGTCTTCGTCGCCGGCCTCCAGAACGTCTTTGTCTTCGTCGCCGGCCTCCAGAGCGCCTTCGTCTTCATCGCCAGCCTCAAGGACGTCTTCGTCGCCGGCCTACAGAACGCCTACGTCGTCTTCCACGTCCCCGGCCTCTAGTGGGTCCCAGTCCACGTCCCAGGCCTCTAGTGGGTACCAGTCCACGTCCCCGGCCTCTAGGGGGCCCCAGCCCACGTCCCCGGCCTCCAGTGGGTCCCAGTCCTCGCCTCCTCCTGAGTTTTGCATTTTGCAATTTGATTTGAACTTTGGTTTTGGTTTGTACTTTGCCCTTTTTTCCTTTGCACTTTGTTTCTCTGTTCAGTTGCTACTTTGTTCTTTCCTCCCTGTTTTGTCTTGAGTTCGCATTCGGCTTTAAAATAAAGCTCGCCTTTTGTTCATTACTGCTCTTGCCTCTTGTCCCCTGAATTACTGCGTTTGGGTCTAACCCCTTTCCCTGAGTATCCCTGTTTACCCCGCGAACCTGACACTTTTTTAACATATTCAACTCCTTTTCTACTGTTGACAACAATCCTTTAATATCTGGTCCTGAACAAAATTAATTTGTATCATCCGCAAATGTAATGAATTTCAACTTATCAAATACTGTACAAATATCATTCAAAATAAAGTATAAATAACTTAGGTCCCAATACGGAGCCCTGTGGTACACCATAAGTTACTTTTCCAAAATGTGACAATATTATTAATTTTTACATACAAACCTATTATTCAAATAACTTCTTATCCAATTTTGTGTAACACCTCTTATTCCGTAACACTCCAATTACTGCAGTATTAAGGAATGATTAATCGTATCAAATGCTTTACGTAAATCAACAAACACCTACAGCATATTGTTTCTTATCTATAGCCGTAACTATATTTTCTACAAATTCCATCACTGCTAAGGATGTTGATCGGTTGCTCCTAAACCCATATTGATGGTCACTCAGTAACTCATATTTCTCCATAAAATTATCCAATCTGTTTACAAACAATTTTTCGAGTATTTTTTAAAACTGAGGTAGCAAAGACACAGGTCTGTAATTTCATATACTATGTTTGTCACAATTTTTATAGAATGGGACCACCTTAGCTATTTTCATCATATCAAGAAAAATACCTGTTTGAAAAGATTTATTACATATATAAGTAAATGGTTTGAGGACACAGTCCATTACTTTTATAAGTGACATATCAATAGTATTGTCATCTGTGGATTTTTTTACTCTTAAACTTCCATACCACTTCTAATACATCACTCTCACAAACTCCACCAAGAAACATTGAATTGTTACTGTTGAATGCAAAATCATAATTATGGTCTACATCACTAATTTCCCTTGCTAAATTTAGGCCTACATTGACAAAAAAAATCATTAAACTCATTAGCAATTTCCTCTGGATTTTCAATAACTGAATTGTCATTATTTACAAAGTATGTTGGAAAATCATTTTTACTACGTTTTTTTTATCAAACCAATGAGCACTCTCCAGGTACCTTTAATGTTATTTTGTGTTTTTGCAGCAAATTATCAAAATAGTATTTTTTGTGCAGTCTTATAATAGATGCAGTCAATTTGTTTTTATATTTTTTTGTACCCGTCCTCCTTTTCCTTTGTTCTATATGTGATAAATTCCCTATAGAGCCCATTTTTCTCTTTATGAGCTTTTTCCAACCCTTCTGTACACAATGGTTTTCTCTTCTTTTTTGGATTTTGTCTGTACTCTTTCAGTGGAGATTGGTGATCATAATATAACAAAAATGTATCTAAAAATGCATCATATGATTGATTAGTATCGTCTACATATACTTCCTGCCAGTCATGATTCATAAGGGGTGCCTTGAGTGCCATAATTGTCTCTCGTGATTTTATTCTAAGTTACTAGTCTGTGTATTAGTCCCTACTTTAACCTTTTCATTTCTAACACAACAAAAACAGGCAAATGATCACTTACATCAGTCACTAATAATCCACTATTTTCACATCAGTTACATTTGTAAAAATATTATCAATCAATGTTGCAGTATTTTTGGTTATTCTGCTAGGTTTTACGATTAACGGATGTAAACTCAAACTAAACATAATATTAACAAACTCTTCGGCTTTCATATGATCATTAGATTTCAGCCAATCAATATTGAAGTCCCCACAAACCAGAATAGTCTTATCATTATGCTTTTCATATAATTCAGAAATCTTCTCATTAAATTGATCAATACATGATCCCGGTGTTCTACAAATGCAACTAATTAATATATTTTTAGATCTTTCAACCTCAATTTCAATGGTTATACATTCCATCACACTGTCAATAACAATGGTCATATCCCCAATAACTTTGCATTTAAAGGCAGTCATCACAAACAGGGCAACACCCCCTCCCCTTCTCCTATTTTGCCAAAACATTTCATAATCCTCTAATCCATCCTGTAGATTGTTTTCATCGCTCAACCAAGTCTCTCAGTACGTTTATATGCACAGCTTAGTCAGATTACAGCCATAGTTCGACAATGCTACTTAATCAGACAACTGCAATTATCCGAGTATACATGCCGGTGAGAAAATCGGATTATTGGCCGGAGCATGTCATACCCCGGTACGCTAGGTGGCGCTGTACCCATTTCAACTAGTGGTAACAGGGCCACCTCTGGCTGACCTCTTTACGTCACTAGCTGCCTCGGCATTCAAGAAAGATGGTGTACGAAGAGCGAGACGAAGCTACATCTTTGTACACTTTGTATATGGTGTACATGATAATTACACAAACTAGGGGCACAATGACGCTCTTTCTGCGGTGATTTCGGAGGAAAGACGCCGCCGCCTTCTGTCTACTTAAAATCTGTGTGTTCACACATTTTTACCATATTTTGTCACTCACAAGCAGTATTTCGCCATATACCTGTTTTTCATTTCCCCAATATGCCACCTCTCTACCATGTGATTCATCATTTTCATTTGTATCGTTCCAGCTCATTAATGTCTCTGATGGCTATCACTTGAGCCCGTACTGGTGTGCCATTTAGTTGTATAATTATTCTGCAGTTCCTTGTCCAAGTGTCCTGAATCCGCTTTTCCCTTTTCAGGATTCTAGCTTGTCTTGCAATTTCAGCCTTTCTCTTTGTCAGATGCTCATTCACATAAACTCATGTGCCCTTCAAATGTTTTGCCTGCTTTAGCACCTCATTTTTGTATTTTCTACTCACAAATCGAATGATGATGTTGGGCCTGATGTCCCGTCGTTGTGGTATAGTGTGGCATGCAGCTATATTTTGACTGTCTATAGGAATGTCTTTGTTGTTGAAGAAGTTGATGACTTGCTGCTCAAGTGTGTGTAGTTCCCCTATTGTGCATCCTCACACTCCTTGTCCCCTGCTGTAATCTGTGCGTAGGTACGGTGGGTTCTCTCAGGTCCAGATATCACAAGGTCTTCCATCCTTGTTTACTGCTCCAAATCATCTACACTTCTTTCAAGCTCTTCAATTTTCTTGTCTTTTTCTAAGATCACAGGCTTTAGTTGTTTCACTTCAATTAATTCCAGTAGGCCCATCTGTTGCTTTGCCACCTTACTTAGCTCCTCTAACATGAAGTTCAAAGATTTTTTAACATCCTCCATGTCTTCTCCTAGTTTCTTTGTAGCCATGTCTTTAGCTGATAAAGACAGTACATGGAAGGCAGAACAGACCCAGGTAATCCAATGTTGCTGGTATGTTAACAACACTGCGGCCTGCAAACAAACGCAGCCTTCCACCAAAATATCCAAAACCTCAAATGGCATGAAATAATCATCCCAGTTGAAAGGTCTCTTTCTTGTAGAGATGAAAATACAACTCAAACATGTGGATTTCAAGTTATTTTCCGGATTTTTGTAGGATTGGAAGAGCCAGGCCGGCTGACCTGCTCAGTCACTCCTGCTCACTCCTGCTCCATTCTGTTGAATAAACCCTGGCTCGAACTGTTTGTCATATCCCTTGATAATTTAATGCTCTACAAGTGACACGAGACAAATCCCACATTTGCTCTCTCCAGAAATTGCACCATTGGGAAAATACCTATTGGGATAAAGTTATTGCACAGCTGAAGTCTATTTGGGGGTCTACTGGGAGCAGTACTGGTTTCAGGTAATGTCCTGGGTGAGTGGGGTCCTCAACAATACAGCTGGCCTTTTTTTGGAGTCGGCCAGTGTAAATGTCTCTGAGAGGGGGTGGTGTCGTCCTGATAACACGCTCCACTTCCCTCCCCACCCGCTGCAGGTCCTTCTGTGTCCTTCCTGTCCCGTGTTGTGCAGCTGGAGAAGCACACCCTGCAGCAGTAGGTCAGGAGGCTTTCTATCGTTGACTGATAGAAGTTGGTCAGCAGGTGTTGAGGGAGGTGAGCGTGCTTTAGCTTCCTGAGGAAGTAAAGCCAGGCCTTTGATCAAACAAATTTCCCAGCAGGGCTTCCTTTATAACTTTTGGGAAGCAAACAACCAAAGTAAATAAATGGTGGATAGCTTAAGCCTGTACATCTTTTTTTTTATTTATAATGAAACAGTTATCGGATATTCCCATAGGTAAGGGAAAAAACATAAACAGATAATTACCGTAATAGTGAAGTACAACCTGGGAAAGTAGTATATATAGCTGCTAGCTTACAAACCTACTCTAGAGATTGTTATGTGCAGTGTTGGGAATAACAGCGTTAGAATAAACGGCATTACTAACGGCGTTCAGTAACGGGTAATCTAACTAATTACTATTTCCATAATTAAAAACGCTGTTACTGTTACTGACTATCAAATGTGGCGTTACAAACTGAAGCTGATCATTGAAGCTGTTGTCATCCGACTCAGCTGTCAGCCACCGTAGCTTCAGAGCTGTTTCTTTTTCCTCCGGTGCGGGAGGAGGGAGGGACGAGACAACCGCATAAGTGATGATGATTGGCTCTCTAATGTTGAGTGAGAGTTCTTAAGCCAATCAGTAGCAATGTTCGGTTTACACACAAGCCACACATGCACACAGCAGCCTCACACACACAAACTAGCAGAGGTGAACTGCAGCAATGGCGAGTCCAGAGGGAAAGTTAACGTTTTCAAAGTGGAAGTACAGACACTACTTTAACCTCCTTTGTCCACATCTGTTGTAAGCAACTCTGATCTAATGACGGATCTCTCAGTGACACGTGCTTCTACAAAACTAACACTGGCCAAAAACTCTGTTGCTGAAGCTGTAGATGATGATAGCAGGCCAGGTGTGGCTAACATGAGCTCCGCTAACAGCTTCACAAAAACGTGTGACACAGACTGAACTGAATGCAATGATAGACATGTATGTTGTTGAGAACTTGCTCCCGTTATCAACAGTTGACTAAGACTCCTTCAGAGCACTCATTGGCAAAATATCGGAGAGAGCAGGTGCCGGTCCGCCATGCAGAAATACATTTTCTAAATACATATGTAGATGCTGAGTACACTAAAATGACTGCCGAGTTCAGAAGGGGGAAGAAATAAAAGTAACGCAATAGTTACTTTTCCTGGTAACTAATTAATTTTATAGTGGAGTAATTCTGTTACTACCTCAGTTACTTTTTGGGAGAAGTAACTAGTAACTATAACTTATTACTTTTTCAAAGTAACGTGCCCAACACTGGTTATGTGTCAAACTTTTAATCTGGTTATATGACAATTATGCTTGGTAAAGCACTAGGGCCTGTGAAAGGGCAAGATGGGCCAATGTAGGTGAAAGCATCTGACCAGCTCAACAATGCAGCAGGCGGGGATTTGTCCTGGTGTGTCAAATGGCCAGTCCACCACTGCACCTGTTCGAATATGTAAACAACAACTGACGCTGATAGCTCTTCAGACTGGAGGGAATTTGTTCAAAGAAAAATTCCCAGCATAGACGGACTTTTTTTAAGATTTATTTTGACTCACAAACAGCATTGCCAAATGCACTCCATTGGCAGAAACAGTATGAAATACACTTAATTTAAACCAGATAAAAAATTTAAAATAAAAAAAAAAACGTAGAAACTTCCTCACGCGTATTATCACTGTTCTAACAATCACCAAGTCTAATATGGCCGAAATTTAAAGCAGTCAGGAGTCTGCTGGCAGTTAGGCAGCTGTAAAGAAAAATTATTACCTAGTCCTGGTGCCTGGCCTGAATATCTGTACTGGGGGTCACATGACTGTGACTTAATATTTGCATTTAGATGTCTTGAAGATAGCCTGGACCAGGACCGATTTGTACAATATAAATACAATATGGATAAAGGATTCATATTGCAGCAGGACAATGAGTACAAACACACCTCAAAGCTATGCAAGAACTTCTTGAAGAACAAAGAAGATCAAGGAGCATGAGCCCCATTAAAACTGTTATTTCAAGGCAGGAATCTTGCAGCAATATTCAACATCCATTTGAAAGTTACAGAAGCAGAATCGTGGGACAGTTTCGTTATGCTTCTGATCCGCCAGCGGAGGTAGTAACAAAGCTGCAGCAAAGGTAAGGCAGCATCTCTGTGAATGGAATTTCCCCCCAGAAAATAGCATCCCTCCCTGCGAGTGAGAGTCAGACAGGGCCCGCTATTTACTGATGGTGATTATGCAATTATCTCATGTACAGCAGAAAAGTAACTTTGTCATTTTCCCACATGCATGGTGGGTCAGGATCTCAATCACAACCAGCGTTGGGTGTAACGCGTGTACAGCATTTGCTGTTACAAAGTAACGCATTACACATTCAATATGGAACAGTGATTGGTTGGGGTTTGGCACGAGTTATCTTTCACCATCACCGATTGGTTAGTCGCTACCCGCAAGGGGAGATGGGATAACAATGGCGGCGTCAACTACACGAGCAGAACATGCTGCTGCATGCGACTTGCCTGAAGACCCCTCGCTGCGTAAAGCCACTTTTGACGGTTGGAGATATAAACATTGAGTGTTCGTGTTGGAAACTTCTCTCCACCACTGCTGACACTACCTCAAGCGGTGACAATGGTGACTGACAGGGCAGCCCATTGAAAAGTAATTTAGGCTACGCAATGCATGGAGTGAAAATAAGGAAGTTACCTAAAAAGCCCATGACAAAGCCTGTGAAAAGATATTGGATAAAGAAATGTATTTATGAGGGGTGAGTAGATTGATCCAAATATCGATAGTATCGATACCAAGGTGAGTATTGTTATCAGATCGATACTAGCGTGATGAGATCGATATTTTTGTAGTAGTTTCTCTTCTATAAGTTCAGCAAATCACTTGTTTTTCTTCACAGAGTTTGTGTGAGCGCAGCGTCTCTCTTATGTGCAGCGCTCCTCTCCACCTCTCTCACTCCACTCACTCAGGTTCACTGAGGAACTCGAAAATATATGCTTATATTTAGATATATAGCCTACCTCATACTATGAATATGGCAGAGTATAATTACTCTTTTGTAGCTGTTGAAGGAACATTAGCACTCCTATTTAGGCTTCATGCAGATTATAGATTTAATTATGTTAAATATTATTTTCTTATTGGCTAAAATCTTTGTCCTGTGTTTTATTATTATCATAGTCATGATCGACTCAATAAAGGCAAAAGTACAAAATCATTCAACGATCAGTAATCTTCAAAGTATCAGTATCGGCAATACTGGCACTGTAATTACTTGGTCTTCGGATCGACCGGGTACACCTGCCATTTCCATGAATTTGGCTTTGATTCTTTGCTGTTGGAGATTGTCTAAAGGAAATGGGATAAACTGATGGATTATGGGGTCTACAGGGCGTGTTGATGGTTTGGTAGATAGAGCGGCTTACTGACGGCTGTGATATCCCTAAATTACCCGCGTTGCAGAGCTTGCATTTACCCCGTAGCCAAATACCGGAGTGTTGCCAAACATTTTAACTCTGGCGTTATTGGATTGTTTCGGTTGGTTGGGGATGTTATTGCGTCCCTCATCAACTCAACCACAACTTCAATCCCTTTGCGGTCCATCCGATATCGTTTTAATAATTCCCTGTCATTTAGCGTCTCCAAAACATTTGGCTGTGACTAGGTCTTAGCGAGTTAGGAGTCCTCTGGACTACTTCTCAGGTCTCCCAGACTTAGGTGCTAATTTTATGCCTAAAGTGTTTTGTGAATAACTCTTATTTTAAAAAATTATGAGTCCTAAAGTTACGACTGACACACCCATTATTTTTACATAGGTATCACTGTTGATTTGTTTTGGTTTCTCTCTTGTGACAAACCACAACATACCACTGCTGATAGAGTAAAAGAAAAATCGAAACAATTGTAAAGCCCTCCTCTGAGGATTGTAGCTGCTCTTTATCAAGGATACTTTAAATGTATAGTACTATGATTAAAGTGCTAACAATACAAACATATAAGTGCATATACTTTTTTTTCATGCTATGCGGGGTCAAGGTGAAGTCTGATCAAATGAGTCTTGAGTCTTTTGCAGACGATGGAGAGTGATTACGTTTTACTGACTTTGGTCAGGAGTTTGTTCCACCACTGAGGTGCCAAAACAGAGAAGAGTCGCGAAATGCTGAGCGGGCTTTGTTTGGAGGTAGACAGGTGCAG
>NC_044192.1:35305250-35422750 GCF_900880675.1 Sparus aurata
GAAGTGCGTTAATGCTGGGAGCGACAGCCTTCATTCTGCTCACTAGTCCTCTGTTTCTGCCAATCATCGCAGGAGCACCATCTGTGACAACCAGGTTTACTTTTTCAAATGATAGTCCATGTTTTTGAAATAGTTCCTCCAGCTTATCAAAAATAATAGCGCCAGTGGCCAGCCCCTCAAGTGGAATCAAGGCCAGCAGCTCCTCTCTGAAATCTCTGCCATCAAAATATCTGACGAAAACACACATTTGGGAAATGTCAGTACTGTCGGTGGACTCATCAATAGCCAGTGAGAGGTATCTGGCTTCTTTGATCTCGTCAATTACAAGTTGCCGGACTTCCTCTGCCAAAACATGGACACGGCGAACAGCAGTTTTAGCAGACAGAGGTATCTGCTTAACAGACGCAATTATCCTGTCCATAGATTTGTCCGTGGCAAGTTCCTCCAGAACAGCCACCATGCACTCCTTAAAAACCTCAGCATCAGTGAATGGCTTGTTATGCTTGGAGAGTACCCAGGCCGCCTGTAGAGACGCACTTGTTGCCCTCTCTTGTTCCGTTGTGGTTCGGTTAATAATTCCGCTGGCATGGGAATACTGAGATTTAAAAGCAGCAATTTTCCTGTGACGGGCCTCTGAATGTTCAGGATATGACTCCTTGAAGCTAGCATGTTTTGTGATGTGGTGACGCCTCAGATTGTACTCTTTAGCGACAGCGACAGTTTCGTTGCAAATGAGGCACACAGGCAAGGGCGTAGAATTGGGTAGGGACGCTAGGGACATGTCCCTACCAATATTCAGCCACTGCTGTGTAGTCACTATCAATACAACCGCTGTTCGTAGTGTTTAGTCAATGATTATGGCACACAAAGGGTTAAATGTCGGTCTCTGCTAGAAGTCCTGCCTCTAACCTAAATATCGCTCCCTGATCGGCTGCCGTTTTTTCGATAACTTACATGTGATTGGCTGCCCCTGCTGTCACTCCTTCTGCTTGTAAAAGCTACATGCAACCTGCTAGTTGGACCGAACGAGAGGCAGTGCATGTTATCTGCAACTGCGAGTGTAAGTTGTCAACATGTTCGGCATTTGTTCTTCCTGGGTCACTCAGCTAGACGGATTTTAATATCAGTGGTGTCATTTGTGTTTGTGTCTGTTTGCGTGCGTGCGTGTACGTGTGTGCGCGCATGTGTGCTGTATAGGATTTGAAGAATGTCAAAGAAAAGAAAACTGGATATAAGAGACTTCTTAAGGAGTCAAAGTGTAAGTTACTTCAAGGGTGTATAGGTGGAGGCTCAACAAAACAGATAATGAATAAAAGAGAATATTTAATGCCAAAGAGATACACTTTTTTTAAAGTTATTTTTAATTCTTATTTTCATGTATTTGTGTAGAAGTGAGCAACGGTTTAAAAACACAAATGAAGAAACTTTGTGGTGGAAATTCAATAAAACCTCACATTGTAGATGATCATGTGATTTTATAATTATAAAATATAATTAAATAATATTAGTTAATATTAATATTTAGTAAAAGCCTTTTTGCTCAGGCAATAACTGTACCATCAAGCTCTATGATCATTGTATCCCTAATGTATCTGTTCATATGTCATGCATCAACATAATTTTGTAAGGTGACAGACAGCAGAGATGCTGGAGGAGATAGAGGAGGAGAGGCCAGACAAGGTAGAGGAAGAGAGGCAGGAAGAGGTAGAGAAGGAGAGGCTGGAGCAGATGAAGGAAGAGAGGCTGGAGGAGATAGAGGAGGAGAGGCCAGAGAAGGTAGAGGAAGAGAGGCAGGAGGAGGTAGAGAAGGAGAGGCTGGAGCAGATGAAGGAGGAGAAGCTGGAGGAGATGTAGGAGGAGAAGCTGAAAGAGAGGCTGGAAATTCACAGATGAGGTTAAAATGTATGATGGATATGTTAGTCATGAGATTCAGCACTGTGACAAATGTCAGTGTGATGATGATCTGAATAGAATAGAGTTGCCTCCTTGTCTTTCATGAGTTGCTTTAACCTATAACATCTGCATGACGTGAAATTATGATTGCTAATTTAAAAAAACGTCAACTTTCAGGAGTGCTGCCTTGGAGCACTTTTGTGTCCCCACCAATCTCAAAATCAAACCTACTCCCTTGCACACAGGTACAGCATTTCTAAAAGTTGGCTCTATGAATAGGTACTTATCAGTCCACTCTTCATTAAAGCTACGGTTCTCAGCATCAACTTTCTGCTTAAGGCTCTTTGAGAGCGCCATTTTTCATTTAAATATATTTATTCTTCCAGTGTTCTCCACAAACTACGACCAGTCGCGGTTTTACCATTAAGGAAAAGGCCTTGGGCCCCCAAACTGCAAGGGCCCCCAACCAGATGCCCCCTCCCCGACCAGCAGGGGGCCAGAGCCTCCGGCCAGCAGGCCTCCACCATTGTCTTTGTAAATTATAATTATGTACTTCTAAACATAAAATAAATAAAAAACTAAAATGAAAACAACAACAAAAAAACATCAGAATGTCCAAATCGTATTATCTGCTCTCCCCCTCCCCTTTCGTACTGTAATGGACTATTCCATGAGTCATCGTGACCGCGAAAAGACGAAAGACAGCAACCAGGAAGTGAAGCGCTGCGGTTTGTTTAAGAATGAGGCAAAAGAAAAAGAAGAAAAAGCGGGAAGATACACACACACACACACACACACACACAGGCTAGCTAAAAGAGCCAGAATTCCAACACTACTCTAACGGCCATAAACGGTCATTTTGACCGCTAAGACTTTAAACTCTATATTCTCTCATGCAAATACCCAATTGAGTGATGAATACTTTCATTGTGTCATGATATTTTTAAAAAAACGAAATAACACCAAAATGTACATTTTGACAAGTTTAATTATACATTCATCAATATTCATACCATCGCACATAGTAAACCGTAATTATTGCATATATCTACACAAGATTAATAGAGAAAATTCAGAACAAGAAAATAAACAATTAAAAGTAACTTATTTGATTACGAAACACGTTATTCTAACACTTAATATTATATGAAATAAATGATAATAATCGAAAAAGCTGGAAACGAGCTGATCTATAACAAAAACAAACAGTGAGCCTGCAGATTACCTCCGCTCTCCTCACAGTTACCACACACGGCGTGTGGCATTTCAAGTCCGACATTTGGTTCCGTTTGCAGCTCTTTTAGACCGGCACTGCCTCCGTCTCCGTGTGCTCCTGCGGTGGTTGGTTCCGCTGCTGCCCACCTTGTGCCGACTAACGCGGCCGCTTTCCCCTCCATGTATTCTGCCCTCAGCTCCTCTGTCAGCTGCTGCAGGAATTTCCTACGGGCTCTCCTGCTGCTGGTGCACTCCTTGAATAAGATGCGGGCATTTATCCCAGCCAGGTCGAGGGTGTTATAGAAGACCGCCACTGGCCATCTTCGCGTACTTTGACGCAGTATGCCCTCGCCATCTGGTCCGGGTCCTCGCCGTACTCGGCGTTGTTGTAAGTCACAGACTCTGGCTTTGCCTTCGCCCCACTAAAGGTGCCCACACCTGTGTGCACGGTGCTCAGGATGCGGACATTCTTCCTCGGCTTTCCCTGATACACAGTCAGAGTCGCATCACTTCAGAACCTTGTTGAACAGCTCGCTCGCTGTTTCACGGAGGGGCAACTCCCGTTTGAGTTTGCCCGTGGTGCCAACAAGGCTATATAATACAACTATGTAATAATTAACTCACAAGTATATTCGCAAAGTTAGAGACAAGAGAGACCATGAAAGCAGCAAACCCTGTGAAACGATGTGCGGTTAATATGACTGTTTATGGTCGAAATAGGTAAAACACATAATATTTTCTTTGTTTTTTGTGTGTCATTTATATTTTTAAAAAAAAACCTGTTCTAAATTAAAATACAGACACTTTTAGGAAAAGTCATGTAACAGCAATATTGCATTTTTTCATTCAACACAGTTATTGCACATATAGGCTACATTTGAAAACTGTCAAAAAGACTTATTTAAACACTTGGCCATAATCTTGAAAATATTATAGAATATTATAATATTAAATGATATTATTAAATTGTATGGCTTTGTTAACACTGACAGAGGCTAAAAAATAACATACATTTGGAATGAAAACTAATATATTGAATAATAACATATTACTTAGGATACAATACTTATTTTATTTTATCTTATGAGCCTCCGGCCCTTACAGTGTGCGCAGAGGAAAATTCTGGCCCCTGGACAAATATAGTTGATGACCCCTGCTCTATATGTATATGTTCAGCTTCTTCAACCTGTAGAGGTCTGCCTTTGATGTCCAGCTGCCCCAACACACCACAGCGTAGGAGAGAACGCTGGCGACCTAAGCCTGATAGAACATCCGCAGGAGCTTCCTGCAGATGTTAAAGGATCGCAGCCTCCTCAGGAAGCACATCCTGCTCTGGGCCTTCTTATACAGTTGTTTGGTGTTGCTCGTCCAGTCCAGCTTGTTGTCCAGCCACAGCCCAAGATATTTGTAGGTCCCCATGACCTCCAACTCCCCTGCTCCTAACAGAACTGGTCTAGGTCTGGGTCTGTCCCTCCCAAAGCCAATGACAAGTTCTTTAGTCTTTAAGGTGGCACCAGACAACAAAGTTCCTCACTGGGCTCCTGTATTCCTCCTCTTCATCGTCTTTGATACACCCCATTATGGCCGTGTCATCTGCGAACTTCTGGATGTGACATGTATCAGAGTTGTAGCAGAAGTCCTGCTGATCACAGTGTCAGACGTGATGTCCTTCAGCCTGACATATTGTGATCTGTCAGAGAGGTAGCAGGAAATTCAAGCAACCAGGTAGGGGTCCACTCGCATTCAGTAGTTACAGTAGTCTAGGCGGGAGATGACCAGCGCTTGGACCAGGAGTTGCAATGCGTCTTTTGTGAGGAAAGAGCGGATCCTGCTGATGTTGTAGAGGGCAAATCTGCAGGAACGGGCCACAGCAGTAATGTTGGGGGCACAGGACAATTTATCGTTGAGGATAACACCCAGGTTCCTCACTGTCGACGAAGATGATACCATGACATCGTTGACGGTGACTGACAGGTCCATGTGAGGGCAGTCTTTCCCCGGGATGGAGAGGAGTTCAGTTTTACTAAGGTTGAGTTTGAGGTGGTGTGCAGCTGTCTAAGCAGAGATGTCTGCCAAACATTCCAAGATGCGCATCGCAACATGGGTGTTGGAGGAGGATGGAGGAAGATTATAATGCTACAGTCTGCCACACTCTAAACTCTGTTAGTGATTGGCTAATCCACTCCTAACCTTTTTTTCAATCTAAGACTGGCACAACCACCCAATTTTGGCTCTACAACCAAGAAATAATGACAGGACAATCACAATGACAATGGGCAGGCCAACATACACACAGTGCGGTAGAATTTACTATCACTGAATCACAGTCAGCCCTTATGTGTTTTATCTGGAAAATGTAATTATACACTATATATTGACTCACCTTAGCTTTGAAGGCCATTAGTTTAAGGATCATCTCCACGGTGAACAGCACAGTGAAAATCACATTCAGCATGTCAGACAGGTGAGTAACATGGTCTGACTGGTTGCAGTGCTGAGCGGAAAAGAGGCACAGATACAGACAGTTAAATAATCTCACAGTTAAGTCATCTCACATTCCCTTTAAAAGCAGGCGCGCTTGTTCCATGGTGGATTGCTATTATAATGGCGAATTTGCCAGGCACGCCAGTAGAGGTTCACAGCCGAGGAGACCGACGTTCTTGTCAGGGCTGTAAAAGACCGAGAAGTGGCATTGTATGGGGATGAGAGAAATTCATCCAAATTAGCTTTGGTTAAACGGGAGTGGGAGGAAATTGCCACAATTGTTTCTAAGGCTGGCACCCCCATGACATTGCACCGGGCCTCAGGAGCAGTGCACATGGGCCGAGCAGTGCGCAACAGCCAACTGATGACGGAGCAGCGCAAACACCAAGGTACAGAGGATCCAGACCCACTACACGCCGTGGCAGCATTGTAAGACCAGACCGCACTGTCCGGGATGCGGCAAGGCATTAATGCCTGTCTTGACCGGGTGGCGATGTTGCTGCGGCCTCTCAGGCGCATTGCCTCAAGTCTCCAAATGCACCACCTGCTCCTGTTGTGCCCCTTCCTCCTCCTCCCCCAACTCCATCTCCGTCCACCCGCTCCACTAGGCGCACATTGCTCATTGCCACTCCCGGACCCTACGGCTACGGCGGGCGCGTCGCATATCAGAGGGAAAAAGAATTAGTTCTTCTGTTTAAATCTTTTCAATGTTTTTTTGTATGGTTTGCAAAAACGGGAACTGCTTCCTTGTAGATGAGAGAAGCAAAGTGTATGCACGTTGAGCACACGCTACATTATGGCCAAGCATGCGCCCTTAAAATAGCATCTGAATAAGCGCCACTGACTTTAGACTAGGTTTTTCCTGGTCTGTTGCGGAAGTGTTTTCTGAAATGGCAAAATAGCACCAGTGAACGTTTGCGCCGGAACACGCCTCCTCTTTTCGCTGAACTGCCCTCGGGAGCGTAAAGTCATTACCTAATTTAAGGACGTGCGTCTGTGGAGGGAAAATTCCAATGTGCGCCGAATGCAAAATAGGAATTACACAAGCGCCAGTGTACAAAGTCAATTGCGCTTAGTGCAAGATAGAGCCCTAAAAGTAATTTAGGGAGATGGTTCAGCCCTGTGTGAGCAAAACAAAATGCAATCATTGACAAGCACATTATCTGCTGACAACGACTATAAGGAGTGTTCCCAAGCCCAAGTAGTAATATCCTTTATAATATCATGTGTGAAATATTGAGCCTTTCGAAGATAGAAATGTTATACCCAATCATGACGACCACCCGTCACTTTCTGCCCCTGTCCTTCCCTCCCGTGTGATTACCTGCCCAAACCTGATGTGTTTCACCTGTGTCTCATTGTCTCCCCTCCCTGTGTGCTTAAGTAGTCTGTCTCTCCCACCTTCCAGTGCCAGTTTGTCTTAGCTTGTTTAACGTTCCAGCGATTTTCCTAGAGTCCTGAGTGTTTTTTGGTTATGTGATGTATTGCCCGTTTTCTTTGTCCTTGCCTCTGCCTGACCCCTTTGGATTTGTTTGCCTGTCTTGGACTGATTACCCGTGTACCAAACCCTTTTTGGATTAAATTTGTCTTTGCGATCTGTGTCTAGCATTTTGGGTCCACCTTCTGTTCGTTCCTGACAGTTGCACCTCCCACAACTTACTTAAAACATGCTGCTGGCATCAAATTTCAATGAAGCTGATGTAGTGAAACATTTAATACATTGGGGTCTTACTGTTTTCAGATGTGTATATGTCAAAATGGATTAGCAAATTATCACATCTTGTTACAGGAGTACAGTAGAGTTGTTAGCAACGCTGCTTACACCCAATGCTTGTGTGGATTTCCTTCAGGTGCTCTGGTTTTCCCCAATATCAACTGATGTATATTAGGTTATTTCTTCATCCTTGTTTGTCCATGTGTGTCGTACTATGCCTGCCCATTGTTCTGTATTGTGTTTAGTAACTTACTTGTGGAAGGTTCTCTACAGTCTTACTCTATGCGCACATTGCTGAATATTTTGTCACAATGTTTGTATCTGACCATAAGTAAGACCATGTGCTGTATGTATGTGTCACATTTTGTATACATACCTGCATTCCCAGGCACATGGTGTTGAGCATAATAAGGAGGAACATAAGGTACTCAAAGTAGCAGGAGGTGACGATGTACCACACCTGATACTGGTAGGGATTTTTGGGAATATAACATCGCAATGGACGGGCCTTAAGAGCATACTGCACACACTGGCGCTGAAGGAGATAAAAAGAAGATGCAAATGTAATTGTAGGGTTTAGACAAAGTCAAAATGATGAATCAGGATGTTGATTGTATTTAAAGATTGAGACAGGACTTTATTAAGAACAAAGCAAGTCATATATCATCAAGTGTGAAACAACAAACAAACTACTTCTGACACGTGTCTATGTTGCTCAGAACATACTGAACATTTATCACTCATCTTATAAAATTTTATTTGCATACAGCAGTTCCAACAGGACATCCAAAAGAGATATATATGTATAAATATGTATATATATATATATGTATATATATGTATATGTATATATATGTATATATATATATATATATATATATATATATATATATATATATATATACACATAAATATGTATATGTGTGTGTATATATATATATACATAAATATGTATATGTGTGTATATATATATATATATACATACATACATACATACATACATACATATATATATGTGTGTATATATATATATATATGTGTATATATGTGTGTGTATATATATGTGTATATATGTATGTGTATATATATATATGTGTATATATGTATGTATATATATATATATGTGTATATATATATATATATGTGTATGTATATGTATGTATCACATTTTTAAGTGGACAGGCCAATTCTTAACTGTGCAACACGAGTGTTTATTGACAATATTAGGTGGGTGCGTACTCGTCAGTGCCCCTCCCCTGCGCAGGTCAAAGCAGTGTCAAAAGGAAGAAATGGACCGTGCCAGAAAGGAAACTAGGATAAATATCAGAGCTTCATTTCAGAAGTGGAAGGAGCTGCGGGATTTGTAAGGACTCAAGAGCGACGCAGAGTTTGCTGCTTTTCTGCTGAACAAGCAGCAGAAAATTCTATGTTTTAACCACAACGTTAATATGGCGGTGGTTACAGTAATTCTCCCAATAGCGCACATCCCCTTGCGATGTTGCAGTTGAGCTACGTAGCTTGTTGGTAAATCTAGCTTGTTAGCTTGTATGCTAACTCCGGCGTTTAGCTTTGTCTTTATTGCTACTGGTTAGTACAATCGGAGTACTTTCAGCTTGAAATATAAGGAATAATAAAGTGATGATTAATCACTTACATTTTCATTGTTTGACAAGTTACAAAATGAGCAGTATTGAAGAAGAAAATGAAAGTGCAATTTGGATGATTTATTACTCATTTTATTTATGAATCACCTAATGCAGCTATGACCTTGAAATGAAAAAGCATTTCTGCAAATGCATTTTAATCCTCAAATTTGACATTTCAAATTGAATTTTGGTAACTATTTGCTGGGGCATCTTTTGAAAATTAAATATTAAATGTAATTTTCTTTATCATTTTAATTAAGCTACAAAATGAGCAGTCTTGAAGAAGAAAATGAAAGTGGATGATTTATTACTCATTTTATTTATGAGTAAAACAAATGCAGCTATATTTGGAAAATGAAAAAGCATTTCTATGAATCCATTTTAATTTGAATTATGGAACATATTGGCTTCCATAAGTTTGTAAATTGAGTAGTTAAACTACAAAAAATGACCCAAAAAGTAGTACTTTACGCAGCACAAAATATGAATGTAGTTTAACTACCAGCAAGTTACAGCAAATTGTAGTTAAGCTATGTAGTTCAACTACATGTAGTTTACGTCTCCCCAACACTGCACGCACGCGCACGCACACACACACACACACACACAGCGCTTCTCAACACATGGATTCAAAACGATGCACATTTTGGCCCCATGGCAAAAAGTGACAAATTATAGTCCTAATAATTGCATGAATGCTTAAAGTATAGACGTATGGCATTGCAAATAGTAGCCGGCACTGCTTGCCTCACACACACACAATTAGCAGACGGCGCCGCTTGCCTCACACACACACACACACACAAGATTAGCGGACGGCGCTGCTTCTCTCCTCTCTCATACACCTGCCAACTCCTGCTAATTGCTATCGGCGCGCCCGCACACTGACGTGGATGCTGCGACCATGCTCGCCGTGACACAATAAGAATTTTATTAATAATATTTGTGAATTTCAGTATGTATTTTCACTTTATTAGAAGCTATACAATGGCGAAAATGATAACAGAGGCAATGTTTTTTAAAAATATATTTATTAGTTAAAAATAAAATACGGACGCAAGTCCTTGGCAATCAAATTAGCAATAGAGTTTGTAATTCGCTTCACTCTTTCCGAGTTAGGTGGAAAACTTGATATTGCTTGCTCGATGGTCCTCTTGCTGGAAGCAACTGCAATCATGCTTCCACTCGCTCGCTGTTAAAGCAGAGGCTGCAGGTTGAATGTTGCACTCAGCCATCTCATGTTTTTTTGTTATGAGCGCACCAACGAATGTCTGGGCGCTGCACACTTACGAGTTCCACCTCTTGTGTTCCGTCAACATTTCGTTGTCAATTAACATTAGAAAATCTATTTTGGACATTTGTACATCTGCGTCGCGATGAATCTCAGAATTGATTATTTATCCCACCCCTACACGACACACAAGGGCAAAATTGCAAAATAAAACAGGAAACAAAAGACAGAAAAACCGGAATCATAACAATAAGTGATTCAAGTCATTAAAAAAAAAAAAAAGACTTATAAAATTGTGCCGGTTTATTATTATTAGGGTTCTGCCGCTTGAGCTCAAATTCCCGTGAGCTGGAATGGGCCAGAAACTTGAAACTTGGCCCAATGATTGGAAATGGCGAACTGGAGGGGATCCAGGTGCGGCCTGACCATAAGCCTGAGCTGATCCAGGACGAGTCTCTCCAGGGTCTTCATGATATCAGCTGTCTCCTTACATGAAGCGGTGTAAACAGTGCAGGTTGAGAAAGGGGAGATTTGGAGTCCATAGTGAGAGGAGGGCAGGTAGCAAGGGAGCCAGGAGAGGCGTGAGGAGTGAGGGATGGGTGTGAGGTTCATAGAGCTGGATGAGGTGCTATCAGGAGGGGGAGGGGGGGTCAGAAGTGGTGGTGGCTGGAGACAGTCAGCAGGAGAGACAGCAGGGGCCGGGGCTGCAGTGTCAAACCTGTTGAAGAATAAATTTAACTCATTGGCCCTAGCCACACTGCCATCAGCTCAACCGCTGGTTGGTCTGAAGCCCGTGATGGTCCTCATACCACTCCAGACCTCCCTCATGTTGTTCTGCTGGTGTTTCCTCTCCAGCTTCCTCCTGTAGCTGTCCCTAGCCTCCTTGATCTTTGCATTCAGCTCCCTCCGAATGTCCCTCAGCTCCTCCCTGTTGCCACCTCTGAAGGCCCTCTACTTCTGGTTGAGAATGGCTTTGATGTCTTTAGTTACCCAAGGCTTGTTGTTTGGGTAACAACATATAGTACTTGCTGGGACAATGCCGTCCACGCAGAAATTTATGTAGTCTGTAATGCACTCAGTAAGCCCATCAACAGTGGCGTGCGCAGACTTTTTGAAGGGCAGGGGCGAAAAGAAGGGCACTTTAGCGCACGTTTTGGCTCCCACAAGGACACTTTAGCATGTGTTTTGGCTCCCAAGAGGGCAGTTTATCATGTTTTAACTAGAGATGCACCGATCGATCGGCAACCGATCGCAATCGGCCGATAATGCCCCTATCGGTTTTGGTCGGAGTTCTCAAAATAGATCAAATCAGGCCGATCAGATGACGTTTCAATATAGAGACAGTGCATTGACTGCATGCAGGGTGGGAATTTCACGGCAGCCATGGCCGCTGTTGCCCCACACTTTGGCCTTGATGCAGCGTGAAAAAAACTCATCGTATGGCCATAGTGGCCTCTGTGCCCCTGGCCCGGTCAGCATAGCGAGCTTGCCTTTAATTACAGCCACCTGAGTGCACAGTAGTCACTCACAGTAACTTCAGTGAGTCCGCGGTTCGCGCAGGTGGAGTCTCATCATCACGATGATCTCACGTGAAAGCCTCTCAAAAAGCAGCAGCAATGTCTCAAAACAGACGAACGAACCTTACAGCACAGCGAGCGAGCGCAGCCGGTTTTGACATGATACGTAACTGACTTATGTGGTAGGATTTAGTTTGGTAAAGTTGGAAATATATTCACAGATTCGAACTTCCCGGATCAATAACTCATAAGTGAAACCTTGTTAAAACACAAACGACGGGTCTTTCCTACCGTAGTGAGGAAGACAACGAGCTACAACCGTATTTTCATCTAAACGAGCGTCTAGACAGTAACTGTGGTCTCTATGGTCAGCCGTCTGTGAGACGAGGGCGCAGGGACCGTCTACAAAGTGCAACACCGAAAAGAGAAACTACAAAAAATATTCAATAACTTCACTATTATTCAGAGTGTAGTGTCACCAAAATCACTCCACACATAGTCCTGCTGGTTATTCTACAATTTTTTTGTTTGGAAAAAATGTGCTTTGCCATAATTTTGGGGAATTTCTATTGGGAGAAATATTCAATAACACTAATATTCAGTGTGGTGTCACAAAAATCACCTCACCCTAACCCTACTTAACAAAAACTACTTTCTAATGTAACTTTAACTTGATTTTGGTATTAGAAAATGTGTTAATACATAATCCATGTCTTATTATAAATTAGGATGTTATGGTATCAGTCTGAAAGGTAAATCAACACATTTTACTCAGTGGCCTTTGTGCCCTGTCATGTGGCCTTTGTGCCCTGTCATGTGGCCTTGGTGCCCCTGAAAACAAAAGTGCAGGCCAAATGGACTTGCCCCTAAAATGACAAAATTCCCATCCTGACTGCATTCCCACTAGTAAGCTATAGTTACTCTATGTAAGCTGAGTCCAAGTTGTCTCTAAGAGAGTCTCTAGAGTGTGAAATATTGCACATTGCCTCAGCCTGCAATAAAACGGTGGTCAATTCATGATACTTTCTCATCTCCTAATTTTTATACTTAATAATACAATGTCAATGTTGTGTAAGAAGAATCATTAATTAGATATATGAAAGTAACTCAAGACACCAATATAGAAGAATTTATGGACTTGACACTGTGATCGGTGATCGGCAATATCGGGATCGGCAGATACTGCTTTTGGTGATCGGTGATCGGTGATCGGCCCCAAAAATCCTGATCGGTGCATCTCTAGTTTTAACCAGCCAAGGGGGCAGTTTAGTGTGTTTTGCCAACCAAGAGGGCACTTTGGCAAGCTTTTTTGGCTCTAAGGAGGGCACTTTAGCACGTGTTTTAGCTCTCAGGAGGGCACTTTAGCGCGCATTTTTCAACAATTGGGCCACGAGCAACGAGCGTCTTTTCTCCAAAATCACCGCAAGAAAGAGCGCCATTGTGCCCCTAGTTTGTGTAATATGTACACCATATACAAAATGTACAAAGATATAGCTTCGAAGCACCAAGTTGTGATCTGATCTTCCCTGCGGGGGAAGGGACGTGGAGGTGTATGCATCCTTTACATTAGCATACAGCAGGTCCAGGGTCTTCTCCTCTCTGGTTTTACAGGTCACATACTGGGTGAATTTCGGGATTGTCTTTTTAATGGAGACATGGTTGAAGTCACCCGAGATTATAATGAGAGCACTCGGGTGTGCAGTCAGTAGTCCAGCTATTGTAGAGTGGATGACGCTGACGTCGGGTTAGCAGACGGGGGAATATACACAGCCACTGCAATGGCATGTGAGAACTCACGGGGTAAATAGTATGGACGGAGGCCCACAGCTAACAGTTAAATATCCGGGCTGCAGATGCAGTCTTCGACGGTAACGTGACCAGGATTGCACCACCTGTTGTTCACGTAAACAGCAAGTCCCCCTCCCTTATGCTTACCGCTCGTAGTGCAGTCCCTGTCAGCCCGGACAGTGTGGAAACCCTCGGTGGAAACATTGTGGTCAGGAACATCGGTATGTAGCCATGACTCCGTGAAAATCATCAGACTACACTCCCCATTGATCTCACGTTTCCCATTATGAGAGAGGGGAGACACGGCTTGAACGTCTTCCTCTCAAAAAGTCTCTGGTGTTTCGCTCTTTTCCTCCGTCGTAGCGATCCTTTTCCTCTGCAACCCCGGAGTGATTTCCTCCAAAGTTCAGCAGGGATGTCCGCCATCACCGTAGCCAAGTCGGCCGGCTTTAGCTCTATCAGCTGATCCCTGGAGTAAACAATGTGGTGTTGCTGAGCGACGGTGGAGTGGCAGAGTAAAAAGAATGATTCCACCACAAACGCAACAGCAAAAACTCTGCAACACAAACATGTTTAGAGAGGAAGTAGCTTAATAAATAACTACGTAAAAACTGAAAAAGTAAGATAAAGTAAAATAGGTGAAAAGTTAAAAACAAAGTTAAAGTAAGGAGCGACTGGAAAAGGCTGCATGCACCGCGGTGCATGCGCACTACACTGCACTACACTAAAATACACTTAGAAATGATTGGCCATAACTCCCACACCCTTTGTCCTATCATTACAAAACTTGGTGGGTAGGTTCAAAACAAGACTGGGAATCTGCCTAATAGAGCATGTGGAGCTCAACCTATAGGGGGCGCTAGAAATGCCATTAGCATGTAGCTAAAAACCCAATTTGGAGAATTCTGGGGCTTATCATGGCTATGTGTTGCACCGATCTTTGAGGAACACGGCGGCCGATGTCATCGATTGCGGGGGATGAATGTCAGGGTGGCCAGTTTGGTGCGAAAGGGATCAGAACCTGCGGACTGCAGCTTGTGGCTATATTTATTATTTATTATTAATTAATTTATTATTAATATTTATTACTTGAGCTCAAATTCCTGTGAGCTGCACTGGGCCAGAAACTTGAAACTTGGCCCAATGATTGGAAACGATGTGCATCAACTTTCATCATAATATGAGCCCAGTCAGCCAGATTGTGGCGCTGTAATTAAGGCTTGAAAATGCGTTTTTGGGAAGGCCCCGCCCCTCACACCGTAACTCTGACTTGAAATTTGACATACAAGTCCAGCTCCCTGTGTTCTACAAAAAAGCCTCTTGGACCATATAGCTCCGCCTCTTAGATGTTTTGCTAATTTGCATAATGTGAAAAACAGTAAAATGAATAGAACTTTTGAAAGATTGACTTATCAACACCAAATTTTGTATACGGCTTTGGGGGATAAAAAGACACATTTCTACTACAAATGAGCCAGATTGGACAAAAAAAATTTGGCCGCCACGGACCAATGTATTTTTGCAATGGGCGGGGCTTAGAAATGATTGGCCATAACTCCCAC
This sequence comes from Sparus aurata, assembly GCF_900880675.1. NCBI lineage: Eukaryota > Metazoa > Chordata > Actinopteri > Spariformes > Sparidae > Sparus > Sparus aurata. Next base: position 35,320,301 of record NC_044192.1, read on the forward strand.
ACCCTTTGCCCTATCCTCACAAAACTTGGTGGGTAGGTTCACAACTGTACTGGAAATCTGCCTACCACAGCATGTTGACCTCAACCAATAGGGGGCGCTATAAATGCTACACATGCGTATCTCAAAGATCGGACGGAATTTCACCAAATTTGGTATGCATGCTCTAGCAGCAAGTATTAACTAATATCTAATATTTATTTGGAGAATTCTGGGGCTTATCATGGGTATGTGTTGCACAGATCTTTGAGGAACACGGCGGGTGATGTTATCGACTGCTGGGGATGAGGGTCAGGGTGGACGGCTTGGGGCGAAAGGGGTTAGAACCCGCGGATTGCCGCTTGCAGCTATATTTTAGTATATGTGTTTGTGTTGGAGGAGTCGGGAGCTCAGTCCAGACCTCCTGCAAAGACAGGCACAGAGAAATCTGAATTTTCAGTCTGAAGCAGGGTTCTACTTTAAACTCCTCAAAAAATGGAAAAACAATGGCGTAGTCAAAAAATTTTAATTACCCCAACCTCCACAATGCAGCAGTGCAAATATTTACAAAAGTGAAAATAACAAACATACTGTACAAAAGAAATGAAACAAAAGCTGAACAATACTCTCTGTCTCATTGTTACCTTCTCTGTAACCATAGCAAGACTGATTTACCAATAGTGGAGTGGCTTAACAGCATAAATCCAAAGAATCATGCACTTTGTGATAAAAGCGTGAAATGTGGTACACTTATAGTCAAAGACAGCCCCCAAAAAAATTTGATATCGGGCCTTCGCAAATTTTCAATATTGATTTTTCAATCAATTATTTTCAATAATTGTGTGTCAATAATTTTCTTTTGTGGGTTGATCATAATATCATATTGATCATATAGTTAGCTATATTTATTTAGCTCTTTGGAGTTTGTACATGAATGATACAAATAAAGATGGCCGCCATGACTGGTTTGAAAATTGTTACTCCTGATTAGGAATTCAGGTGGCAAGTTTAGTATTTAGCCTATTTGGAAGCTCACAATGCAAGATAGACCTAACTGACAAAAGTAACTGTCCACACACGGGGTCAATCGTGGAAGTCTTTCAGCAATCCTCTTCACAGTAACAGAGAGCTGTGCAGTCTAAGGCAGCTTTTTTGAACCTCCTCAAACTTCGCAAGTTGAATCAGACAACGTCTGCGTGGCTCCGAAAGCTTCCAGCGCAACTGAACACACCGAACAGATTTATTCTCGAACTCGTCCGAGAATCCCCAAGCGCTTCAGACGTCCAACGGTTGGACTGGTGTGTTCCTGCCTTTAGACCTTGAGCTGCTGCCACAGCTAGAACTACAACATTGGTATCCACAGTTTGGATCACAATTTTCTGGTGACCATTTTGTACTGCACGGGCCACATGTCATAACATGCGAGTGTCAGCTTCCTCATGTGCGCAAAGAGAAATTGAGGACAGATCAACGAGGGGTGGCTTGCTGAGGACAGCGATCCACCATTTGAAACGTGGTATTAGCATGTTAGCACGTTAACTATTTATGTGGAACAGGGTGTTAATGGGAAAGTAATAACAGTATAAAAATAACAATAAAAAGGATTTTTCTAAAATTATTTTAATTCATCTATCATACCTAAATAAAGCAGTCATGGTTCTGTGATATCTTCCTACCAAGTAGTCTTATATTAACAGCAATCCACCATTTGAAACATGGTATTAGCACGTTAGCACAATAACTATTTATGTGGAACAGGGTGTCAATGGGGGAAAAATAAGGGTTTTTCTTAAATAAGTTTTATTTATCTAGTTGTAAGCCTACATAGAGTCGAGCGTATGACAGATATGAACTCGAGGTATGTTGCAATTGTCAAGTCACATCTGATCTTTCTAATGAATTGAAGGACTTGAAGGTGACATCAATATGTCACTATTTATGAGACTTAGGTATGTGTGAAGTTTAAGGAAATGGTGGCCATCTTGAATTGTGAGAACAAAGGAAGATTATGGGCTTATTACATATTACAGATGTTATTTCTGCGTGATAAAATGTAAAATTATTTATGGATAACGACCATATGATATGCAAAATATGAAACTTTATTACAATTACAACGTTCATGCTGATCGTGGCAATCATCTTTAATTTTTATAGATGTATATCTATTCTCCATGTTTAAACTTCCTTAAACTAGCTATGGTAAATAAATGTTACTAACAAGATCATCAACATCATATTTTATACCATGCAAGTAAGAAAACTGATCTAAATACTGTTGTCAGTATTTGTCAGCATTTTTAAAATGGCCACCACAGCCGCCATGTTGAATATTCATGATGGCCTGATATCCAATTTTTTCAGACTGCCTTTGGCCTTAAGTGTACCAAATTTCATGCTTTTATCACAAAGTGCACAATTTTTCAGCTAAGCCGCCCCACTACAAGGCAAAATGGCCTCCTTTTTAACACAAAAGCCCCTCCCCTGGGCATATCCACAGGATTTTATCATTATCATATTAATGGGCAGATGAAACATTTACAGGCTTTATAAACATGTGTGTTTTACATGTCTGAGCCATGGTATTCGCTGTATTCGATGTAATGGGAAGTGCGCCACCTAGTGGAGTACATGTGCTATTTTTAGTATGGAAGAACTTTGTCTTATTCCATATGTATCATATAAATTTCAAAGCTCTCAGCATGATAGTTTGGCTGAAATTAATGTTTGTAGTTTATCTTGTAATAGCTAAGCCATGCCCACATTGACCAGTCATGACCACCTTCAAGATATGGCCTCAGGATTGGCCCTTCATCATACCGACCAAATTTCGTAAAAATTGGTGGAGCCGTTCAAGAGATATAAACTTCCCATATTATTAGCGCCCCCTAGTGGCTAAAATTCGTAAAATTCGGCTCACCCCTTCCCAATTTCATGGCAATCAAGGATCTCAAATTTGGTGTTAATCGCATTTAGTTTGACCAAGATATCGAACAGTTTACATTTTTATAGCTAGCTACAGAAATGTGTTCATCAATAATGAACGCAGTTTTTGACCGAGCAAAAATCTTTGACAACTTTAGAGCAGGTCCAGCTGAAGAGGTGCCAAGTTTAACGCAGATCGGGACAAAATCCCAAGGAGGAGTTCGAAAAAGTAGGTTTTCTAGTTTTTGCGATTTAGCAAAAAAACTTTCTAGGCGCAAGTGGGCGTGGCCAATCGCAAAGTGATTCAGCTCCATTCAGGGAATCTGGGGATACGAGGTTTTTGAATGTGCGACATACAGTGTGGGAGTTATAGGCAAAAAGGCAGTGGCCTAGGTTATAGCGCCCCCTGCAGGCGAATATATGTAGGTTTTGTGTGTGAGATATTCGCAGGAGTCTAGACCAACCCTCCAAATTGCACCGCCCTCCGTTCCACGGTTTAGCACCACTTTAAGCCGGAGAAAAATAAAAATAAAAATCTTTACAATTACAATAGGGTTCCTAGCACCGCTGGTCCTAGGAAACGCGTATGCTTCCCTCGGCCCCTCGGGCTTGGCCCCCTAATTAAAGCTGCAAGCAGCTCGGTTGACAAGCCCTCGCAGTCCACGCCTGTCGGGGCATGCTGCTGTCAATGCATCCAGCCGTCGGACTTGTCAACGCTACGCCTACTGTTGAGGAAGTTTTTCCCATAATTTGGTGGGCTGCTCCTCCTGCCGGTATTAAAAAATGTATGCTGAAATCAGAAGAACTCCCTGCAATCTACATAAAGAGCAAATGATGACAGGAGTACAGTGTTTGACCCTATAGACTGCTAAACAGCATGATAGCTTTATATACTGACAGTTAACCACAGTAAATAATTAGACCTTTAAACTCTAATAAGTGTGGTCACAATCACAATAAATAGACGAGTTGCAAAATCGGCATTACAAACTAAATAATCATCATTAAGTCCTCACAATCCAAATGTAGCTGCAGTGCAAGCAAAGTGTGGCTAACTACTACTGAGACACAGGTTACTGAGCTTACTCAAACTCACAGAACATATTTCCATGTAAAATAACACAAACTACAATAGTGATCAAATTATCCATAACTACTATTTCCTCAAGAACGCACACATCATTAGAGAAACACACAGAAAGTCCATGCAACTTCACACTGTCTGCTCACTGACTGGTCTGCTGCATTTTAGTGTGACTGAGCATGTCCTGACTTGCTCACTGCTAGTTGGCTTTGCACCAGTAGAGGGTGCTGTTGCACCTTTACCTGTAGAGCTTTATTACAGTTTCTGTGGCTGCACATATGCTGGAGCAGTAGCAGAGGCAAAGTTTATAATGTCCCCATAAGAATGAATGGGAAAACGCCTCCCAAACTCCTGTCATTTTTGGAAAAAAATGTAATGATTATCGCCAAAATAGTTTTTCTAGCTGCTCTCCACTCTAGCGATGATGTCACGCACTCTAGCTCACGCAATACACACCCATTATAAAATCAGAAGGTGGCCTAAAAATCCTTAAAACTAAAACTGTGATGATTTCAAAACCATACAAGATTTTAAAAAGCTGAATAATGCCCACTAGTTCAAGGTCTTCTGACTCTTTAAAAGGTGGAATGGTGTCTGTAGCTCAAAGTATGAAGCACAAGAAGAGGTTGAAAGTCAATGAGTTCTGAAGAGGATTTGAAGATTTTCCCATTTACTTTCCATTCACAATAATTACACTGCCCCCAGAGCGCCACCTAGTTGCCATATTGCACCAAATTTTACACAAAGCCTCATCAGTCCATGGAACACAATTATGAACATTTACATGATAGTCAGACTGTATTTTTTAAAGATATGCAAGATTGTCTGTCTTCAACACAATATGCAGGAATTTGTTGTATTATAGTTTGCACATTTTATGGACTATCAACATTCTTTTGATACCTTTTTGTCAGGAGGGTCCACAGATGCTACATGCAAAGTTTGGTGCAAATCGGTCAAATTGTCTAGGAGGAGTTCGAAAAAGTAGGTTTTTCATTTGTCATGATTTTGCAAATGGAAAGTGAGCACGATTTAGCTGAATTGAGGGAACATGTCGGTATAAGCTTTAACAGTGTGCGACATATTATGTGGGAGTTATGGGCTAAAAAGGCTTTTGCATTGAAAATAGCGCCACCTGCTGGTCATTTTTGGTGTGTGAGTCACAGGGGCCATTCTATAGCACCTCTATGAATTTCATTTCCATAAGTGTTATGGTGTGGGCACAGTGCCAAATATTAAATCAGACGGCTACCAGAGCGCCACCTAGTGGCAGATTGGTAAACTCTTTATCAGCTGTCCTCAGAAGGGCACTGAGAATAACTGTACCAAGTTTCGTGTTAATCCGATGAATCGTTGTGGAGATATAAAATTCTTCAATTTAAAGAGCGCCACCTTGTGGTCATGCCTGAAATTTTGCACAGGGCCTCAGGGGCTCATGGTGAATTGGTACTGTGAGTTTCATGTCATTAGACCACACCAATGTAGAGATATGCAACACTTCCTGTTTTGAATCAAATCTGCAGGAAGTTGTTATTTAATAACTTGAGTAGTGTTGGGCCTATCAAAATTCTTTTAAAGGAGAACTTCAGTCGATTTCAACATGCAGCTTCATTGCTCAAGCTACCCTTGACTTGCCAGTACCGAAGACGCGAACACATTTGGTCCAACCATTACAGGGCTACGTGAACGGAGATTTAGCATTGACAGCTAACAGCATGGGGTCAGAACTTTACACTGTGTTTTAAGCATCTTAACATGCTCCACATCTCACACCAAAAGTTATGCAACATCAGCAGACACCTTACAACACAGCACTGTAGCGTGTATGACTCAAAATGAATAAAAAAGTCGTTTAAACAGTGTGTTTGTGCAAGCAGCTACATACTGGTTTGTTGACATCCGTGTCTTCCGGTAGCTAGACCAAACTAGTATATCCATAGAGTGTGCACTTAACAGGCTATTGTAAGGCTCATGGCTCATGACAAGCTGTAACATGGACATGTACATTATGCAGGGTTCGTACACATTTTTCAAGGTCAAATTCAAGCACTTTTCAAGCACTTTTAAGGGTCATCTTCAAATTTTTCCAGCACCTTATCGCTGGGGTAAAATACATATCTACAGGAATATATACACTCATTTTTATTTTTTTTCACTTTTTATCACAATTATGTACATTGTATTATGCTGTAAACATCTAAAATGATGTTTCATAATAGCAAAAAGTTTAGAAATTAAAGGAGAACACAAAGTTTTATCCAAAAAAATGGAAACCACTTGCCGTTCTTCAGGCACACCTGCACCGAGACATAGAGAGACCTGAGAGCACTAGGGGTGGTTAATCGGCCCAATTTCCCAATTCGATTCGATTCCGATTATTGAAGTCTCGATTCGATTACAAATCGATTTTCGATTATTAACGATTATCGATTCGATTTTCAATTATTAACGATTATTGATCTTCTATTTAACATCAGTCAGCTGCTGAATTATTTTACTTATCTTTTGAGTAATACCTCACAGCACCTTCAATATTGTATAGTGTAACTGTAAAAACAAAATCATTATTTTTTAATTTGTTTTAAATGTAGTGTTTCACTGTTAAAAGAAAGCTGCCAAACTCAGCAGCCGGACTCATGTAAGAAGCATTGTTGGTGACGAGAACCAGGGCGTGTTTCTCTATTCCCCACTCGTCAGCCATTGCTTTGAGAAACTCACACATATTTGCGCTTGTGTGGCTATCATTCATAGCTTTCGTCTGAAGTACGTAGGACATTAGCTTCCATTAACTGCTGACATAATGAGCTGTAACGGTCACATATGAGACTTTAGCTCTGGATGTCCAGGCATTGCAGGTTGAGGGACACTTGCACGGAAAGTTTTGTCTCCTTGTAAAGATTTAGAATCGATTTAAGTGTGAAAAAGCTCCGGGATGGAATAACATATCTTGGCTCCAGACTGTGGACCATGTAGCGGAAGCCAGTAAGAGGAGGACTCCAGTTTGTATTACTATTTAAGAAAAAAACAAAAAAGGAAAAAAAAAACAAAAAAAAAACAACCCTTTTTTGTTTTTTTTTTAAATCGATTTTTGGAAATTTAATAATCGGATCATAATCATCAGTATTATAATCGCGATTAATCAATAATCGATTTTTTTCACCACCCCTAGAGTGCACCCTGTAATTTTCTTTTTTGACATAAATTTTTATGTTTCAAAATGCAGTGTTGGGAGTAACACATAACAAAAGTAATGCAATTACTGTAATGCATTACTTTTTGCTGTAACGCAGTAATGTAAGGCATTACAAAAAATATATTTTACTCGGTACAAATCCCAGTAACAGCACAAGTAATTTAACGAAACATCTAGAGCGGTGCCACACTAACATTAAGCTAGTAACCAAAAGAAAGCAAACTGAGGATGAGAGCAGAGAAAAAAACTAAGCAGCAAAAACATTCTCCCGTTCTGCGATGCTTGAACCTCAAGAAGTGAGGAGACTGTGGCAGAGTATGTTGTCGAAGATATGCTGCCACTTTCAACAGTGGATTCTCCGTCTTTTACAAAAATTGTGAGCAAGATCCCCGTCCAGGCTAGCAAGGTAAGCTATCATTGCCTCAACAGGTTAGTGCTGCTGGGCTACTGACTATAACATATCAGCCAATAGAACAGCGACATAACGTCAATCTGTTTCACATCAGTCTGTATCCAGATAAAACATACAAAAACTTCATAAACATTAGCTAAAGGGCCTTACAATGTAGGCTAATCTTACTTTATTAGAAGTAAGTCATGAAAATGGGAGAAAAGTGAACATTTCCTTTTCACACTTAAAGCTCTTACGTATGTTAGTGCCTGGTGTGACGTTACAGAGACAAACTGAACAGTCAGTTTCTGACTCTGGCACTTTCAGCTCTGGTGCATCAAATTCCACCTTCTCTTCAACCATCCTTCTCTATTGCTACCAGTCTGCATGTGTAACGACACACGGACAATCAGGCGCTAACCTAACGAGGACACTTAACGTGATTAGTGGTGCGTTAATTATTATTTAGTGTGTTAAGGTTTAGCTAACGTCAGTGGTTAACAAGTGTTAATGTGCAGTGTTGACCTAAGTTACTCAAAAAGTCTTAACTTACATTTCTTGTGACTGGAGAGCGCAGACTCTCCCATTGCACACATCTGCAAATCTTTTTGCAGACCTTGCATGATGCCACTCTTTGATTCGGTCTTTATCTTAACCATAGTTTGTAGTTATCATTTTCAAGCCAACGCTTGTTAAAACAATAGCTTCCCGGCATTTTGTCATCTCCTGCTGTCTCTCTTCGAAAGGGGCGGGGTCACACACAGACCGGCAGGTCGCGGAGAGGAGCAGAGAGGCTCAGCGGAGCCCAGGAGGAAACATCTCCACATATGGATCTCTTACTGATTTTATTTCTCCTTGTAAGCAAACTATCCAGTCTGATCCCAATTTTGTGAAAGACAGAGTATATGACATTAGCATAGACATAATGTCAAGCACTTTCAAGCACTTAAACTAAAATCCAAGCACTTTTCAGACCTTGAAAACACAACATTGAAATTCAAGCACTTTCACGGATTTCAAGCACCCGTACGAACCCTGATTATGAACAGAAAAACGAAATAGCTGGAATACGTTTCCGTCTCCGCCAGTGAGGGAGTAAGCGCACGCTCGACGGATTGACTAATTTGGTCTAGCTACCGGAAGACACAGATGTCAACAAACCGGTATGTAGCTCCTTGTACTGTAAGCTTGCCAGTACTGGGAAGTCAAGGGTAGCTTGAGCAATGAAGCTGCATGTTAAAATCGACCAAAGTTCTCCTTCAAATCGGTGAAATCACCTGGGAGGAGTTCGAAAAAGTAGGTTTTCAACATTTTGCGGAAATGGGCGTGGCCTACACCACAAGACTCAGCACAATTCACTAGAGATGCACCGATCAGGATTTTTGGGGCCGATCACCGATCACCGATCACCAAAAGCAGTATCTGCCGATCCCGATATTGCCGATCACCGATCACAGTGTCAAATCCATAAATTCTTCTATATTGTTGTCTTGTGTAACTTTCATATATTTAATTAATGATTCTTCTTACACAACATTGACATTGTATTATTAAGTATAAAAATTAGGAGATGAGAAAGTATCATGAATTGACCACCGTTTTATTGCAGGCTGAGGCAATGTGCAGTATTTCACACTCTAGAGACTCTCTTAGAGACAACTTGGACTCAGCTTACATAGAGTAACTGTAGATTACTAGTGGGAATGCATGTAGTCAGGGTGGGAATTTTGTCATTTTAGGGGCAAGTCCATTTGGCCTTCAGTTTTTTTTCCAGGGGCACCAAGGCCACATGACAGGGCACAAAGGCCACTGAGTAAAATTTGTTGATTTACCTTTCAGACTGATACCATAACATCCTAATTTATAATAAGACATGGATTATGTATTAACACATTTTTTAAATACCAAAATCAAGTTAAAGTTACATTAGAAAGTAGTTTTTGTTAAGTAGGGTTAGGGTGAGGTGATTTTTGTGACACCACACTGAATATTAGTGTTATTGAATATTTCTCCCTATAGAAATTCCCCAAAATTATGGCAAAGCTCATTTTTTCCAAACAAAAAATTGTAGAATAACAGCAGGAGACCATGGATGTGTGGAGTGATTTTGGTGGCACTATACTCTGAATAAAAGTGAAGTTATTGAATATTTTTTGTAGTTTCTCTTTTCAGTGTTGCACTTTGTAGACGGTCCCTGCGCCCTCGTCTCACAGCTGGCTGACCATACAGACCAGAGTTAATGTCCAGGCGCTCGTTTAGATGAAAATACGGTTCTAGCTCGTTGTCTTCCTCACTACGGTAGGAAAGTTCCGTCGTTTGTGTTTTAACAAGGTTTCACTTATGAGTTATTGATCCGGGAAGTTCGAATCTGTGAATATATTTCCAACTTTACCAAACTAAATCGTACCACATAAGTCAGTTACGTATCATGTAAAAACCGGCTGCGCTCGCTCGCTGTGCTGTAAGTTTCGTTCTTCTGTTTTGAGACGCTGCTGCTGTTTGAGAGGCTTTCACGTGAGATCATCGTGATGATGAGACTCCACCACTGAAGTTACTGTGAGTGACTACTGTGCACTCGGGTGGCTGTAATTAAAGGCAAGCCCGCTACGCTGACCGGGCCAGGGGCACAGAGGCCACTGTGGCCGTACGATGAGTTTTTTTTCACGCTGCATCAAGGCCAAAGTGCGGGGCAACAGCGGCCATGGCCGCCGTGAAATTCCCACCCTGCATGCAGTCAATGCACTGTCTCTATATTGAAACGTCATCTGATCGGCCTGATTTGATCTATTTTGAGAACTCCGACCAAAACTGATAGGGGCATTATCGGCCGATTGCGATCGGTTGCCGATCGAGCGGTGCATCTCTACAATTCACTGAACGCGTGGATATAAGGTTTTTGAATATGCAACAAAGTATATGGGAGTTATGAGCCAAAACGCACTTTCCTTAATTACAGCGCCACCTAGTGGTGGAAATTCAGAACGACAATAGATTATAAAATATTTCTCCAGGTGTGACTTATATTCCAAGTTTGGTGAGTTTTGGGGTATGTTCAGGCAGTGAAAAATGTGGCTGAAACGAGTATCCGGTACGGATAAAGCACTTTTGCCGAGTACGAGTGTTATACGTGTAATACGAGTCAATATCTGTGCTCGGATTGAATGAAAATCCTCATTGGGTAGCTGACTGTGTCTGTGATAGGCTGGTAGTCACAGCGCCCCTCCCTTACACACATACAGATGTGTTTCTGTGTCCCGCTCTGCTCACTCACACACAGAACAGCTGTCTGTCTCTCCCTCAGTCATTCAGGTTCGCTGTCTTTTCCTCTAACGTTTAGGGTTTATTCAGCTTCAGGTTTGTTTTTACTTCGGTTTGTACTCACTTATTAACCAGTAGAGTTCTGGTAAACTTGGGTTCGTTCAGACGTGGTGCTTGATAGAATGTGACTCGCGTTGCGTCTCTGCCTGTTGGAGATTTTTTTTCTTTTTTTTTTTTAACTGTCAGCTCTCTCTCTCTCTCTCTCTCTCTGCCAGTTGTCGGAGTTTTTTTTGTTTTTTTTAAACCGTCAGCTGGCTCTAACCAGTTTTTTTGACGTCACGCACTGAGTGTCTGACACTTTCTTGCTGAATTTCATAAAAAAATAAAGGTAGTAGTGCAATAAATAATATTACAAATTAAGCTACACACACATACACACACACACCTGGTGTGGATATAAAAACAAATAAAAAAAGAACCAGAAAAAAAATAAAAAATCACACTGATCATAAAAAAAATTAAAAGTTAAAAAGAGAAAGTTATGTTGAGTATGAAAACTCTTGTTCATTACATTTTACTTCATAATTGCAACCGCATGTGTTGTATTCATTGTTGCAAAACTTGTTCTGTAAATAGTTTGTTTGCTATCATGATCAAAACCATCGATCTGAAGCTCAATGCTGATGCTGTCCTGTAAATAGTTTTCTAATCAGCAATAAATAACATACCGGTTAAAGCCACGCCCATTTCAAGACCCACGTCCGGGTTAAATCCCGCCCACTTCCGGGTTAGGTCCCGCCCATTCCGAGTACAGATACAGATACAGATAATTCATATGGTTAACAGATACAGATACAGATACAGATAATGCTGTACTCGCTCATCCCTACAATTTATTAATGGTCTAATGACCCGTCCTACTCTTCTGAAGGGCGGAAATGACTTTGCCCCTTTTTTGCCTGCAGGCGAGGACAAGGTGAGTGTGATATGTTTCATCCATTTGTGAATGTGTACTGATTGTGTGAGTATGTATGTTTCCAGAAAACTGCAGAGTGAACAAGTGTGCACCTACTAACACTCACACTACTAAAACAGTTAAGGGCATGAATTTACTCCGACGTGGACGGGACCTAGAGCCGTGTGTCGGACGTGTGTGTGTCCGAGAGCCGTCAGTCGGGCGTGTGTGTGTGTGTGTGTCGGAGAGCGGTGTGTGTGCTCCGACCTGAATGGGTCCAAGAGCCCTGCACCAGGCGTGTGTGTGCGCATAGGTGTGTGTGCTGCTTTCAGCCAGTGACACCACGGAGCGATATGCATTATGTGTGTATGTGTGTGTGTGTGTGTTTGTATGCTGCCCACAGTTAGTGACGGAGCCGCTCCGTCTCACAGTCATTTTTAACATACCTGGTTTTTATCCAGCTCACAGTTTTTATACTCCTGCTCTCCTTGCTCTTGGAAGGTGACGATGACGAAGCCCACAAATATATTCATCATGAAGAAGGCGATAAGGATGAGGTAGATGATAAAGAAGATTGAAATGGCCACTCGGTTGTTGTAGACTGGGCCTTTATCCTCTAAGTTTGAATCAATGGCTTTATATAGTATCCTAGGTAAATAAAAAAAAGGCTTTTGTACACACACACATAATAGTCACACAAATCCAAACACATGTAAATTGCAGACTGGCAGCAGATCACTGAATTGTGAGATGCCAATGCTGTGATAAACAGGAACCATCATAGAATTGGTGTAAAACAGAGAAGAACTCACTTTGGCCATCCTTCAAATGTAGAAATGGTGAAGAGAGCCAGCATTCCATTAAAGATGTTATCAAAGTTTAGTTCTGAGTTGGCCCATTCCCTCCTATGGACTTCCATTTCATGAAGTGCTCCTTCCTGGTACTTTATATACCAGCCTCTAACCCACAAAGTGGGTGGGAAAGACAGACAAGATGAGAAGGAGGGCTATTGTCAAAATCACCTTAATCATGACACTTTGCAGGGTTCACAAATTAGATTTAAGAGCATTTAAAACATTCAACAGAGTTAATGTTGGAGCCATTTTTGTTCATTTTTAGTTACTTATTTTAATGCATGAGAAATGCCACCATCTGGTGTTGACCAGTGGTATTGACAAAAGGCCTTTATAATCAAGTCACTAATTGCATGCAGGCGTGCAAACAAACACTTAAAGCGAAACTCTCGCCAAAAAGCAACCAAGGCTTTATTTATTAGGCAAAAAGTGTCGATCCCCGAGTGCGACCTGACAGGCACGCTTGAGGAGCGGTTCACAATTACTCTCCTGCCTGTCAGGTTGCACTCGGGGATCGACACTTTTTGTCTGGCATGACAGCGACGCGCAGGAGGTGCAGCAGCTAAAGTGAGTAGTTCAAAAACCTTCTTTTTCATAAACTCTGTGTACACAAACAATGTTCTCAATGCTCGTGTTCATGAGTAGAGACCCTGGTGATGCTACGAGCAAAGTTTCATGTTGTGTCGAGCCTTCTTAGTGTTCTAAAAATAGCGATTTTGATGCTAGCATGTCTTGCCCCATGCACTCCCGTTCAAAATTAACGTGCCCAAAACCGAAACTACGGTAAATCTTAAAAGTGCCTCTTTCGTCGTAATGATGCTTTCACACGAAGGTTTGACTCATATTCAATCCCAAATAAAGCCTTGGTTGCTTTTTGGCGAGAGTTTCGCTTTAATGCTGAGAGAGCAGTCTTTTACTGCTCTGCTCTGCTTTGATACTCAACACTTATAGAACGCTACTTTTTGGATATCACAATTAATCGAGTGATATTAGCGTATGTTTTGTTTATTTGTACTTTTTAGTTCATTCGATTTAATTGATGCATGTTAGAGATAAGAGCCAAGACATGCACACGCTCACACACAATCCACACATAACCAACCTGACAGACTAAAATCAACTTCAGCGAACCAAGTAAGTGCAATAACAAGAAAACTCGAAGCACATTAAAAAAAAACTTGACGGCATAAAGGCTTAAGCTAAGCACCACATTAAGAAAGCTATTGACCTAACGGTGAATATGAGCCCCTTTGGCTGGTATGATCTTGTGACCGTGCAAATCATCATATATTTGGGTGTGGAATGTATACAGCAGGGCTTGCTCCATCCTAATTACCACTGCTTAAGTGGCCTTGAGGGAAGGCCTTGATCCAAATTGTTTCAGTGGAGCTGCTCAGTGGCCCACAGTTCAGTGTGATTGTCCTCTGCAGTGTCCAGATTTGAATGTGTAACTGTGTGAATGAGAGTGAAAAGAGAGTATGGCTCTCAGTAAACCCCTATTTTTTTTTATTGTTTAGTCATTACCAGCTGTATGTCAAAACAATAAGTCCTAAAAATATAATCCAAATGAATATGATCTGGACCCAAAGAAAAATAGATGAGGACAAACGGATGGATTGATTTAAGTTAATTATGTTTGTCCAAAATTTAAAATTGACATTAGCTATTGTAGCAACCAGGACAGTCCCACTTTGATCTGCCTCACACATTGTATGGGAGACTATCACAGTTGGTTCCCATACAAAAGCTTATGTGAGAAGTTGTGTGCTGCTTTATATTGCAGGTGGGAAAGTCACCACCTAACCAGACATACATTTGTCAACCAACCAATTTGTCTTCACGCTTTTTTTCATAGAAAATGCTTCAGTTAAAGCATAAATCTTACTTTTGTCTTGCACTTTGTTTTTATGTGTGTAGTGGGCTTTTGTGCTTGGGAACTGTCTCACATGCAGTGAATGAGGTCACACTCTTCGAAAAAAGTATTCCGAAAGGGTCCTTCCTGAAGGGCTATGGTTCTACCTAGCAACATTTGCTTTTGAAGACAGCGTTCTTTAAGGGTTCTTTGTAAGAATAAGGGTTCCATTAAGAACATTTTTCTAAGCAGTTGTTGAAATCCCTGGCATTAAAAGATCCTCGCCCTCAAATATTCAAATGTTTACTCATGTTTCAAAAGGATTTTTTAAATGTATATTCATGTACCTGTATTGAACAGACAATATGTGAATTGGTTAGTCCTTCCAAGGTGAGATACATTGTGTGTTGGTATTGTAGGCTGTGCAGATTGAGACCATAGAGACAAGGGTTGAGATTAGGAGCATTTGTCCATTGAAGAACATTTATTTATTTATTTATTTTTGATTTATAATACATGATGTACAACACTTAACTAGTGCTTTTATAAAGAGTGACAACGAATACAGCACATGCATAGAATTAGGGATGCACCCATCCAATACTTATATTGGTGTGATAAGGACTTGTTCAGCTGGATGTGTTGTTCGTGAAAATGTACAGGCAGATAGGCATAGCAAATTAAACACTAACAAAGAGGAACATCTGCATTTTACAATATAAAACAGAAAGCTTAACAAACTACTAGGTTAGCTAGAGGATGAGGCCCCTACATTGTACTAAAACTGAGATGGTTGGAGCTGGCCAAAAGTATGGATTTCTATAAAAGGACAGAGAGACAATCCAGTCAACTTTAGGGTGCAAGACCCAAGGAGTGACAGCATCAGAGTAAGGTAATGTATAGAAGAGGAACCCTCAATCCACCAAAGTGACCAATTAGAAGAAGTACGTAGGTGCAGGTGAAGAGACTTTAAAAAGGCCCGCACAGGCCGATGAGGTTAGATAGTTACTTGTAGATTACCTAGATTAAAGGTTCAAGAGGATTTCTGGTAGAGCAGAGGGAAAAGCTTTAGGCAGAACTCCGCCAGATATTGGAAACACCGGGTGTGGCCACACTGGTTAGCACGCAGGCTTGAGATCTGTTTCTATAAAGATTACTCTATCATCCTACCTAGCCTTGCCTCCGTAGATTCTTTTATCACAAACTACATGCCGACACCTTTAGAGGAAGACAGCCCAGAAACAACAACAGCACTAGGCATGATGGGAAATGTGAGCCTTTACTATAAGAAGATTCTGAATTTGTGTCTGCATCCCCACTATCTCCCCCGCATTTCTACTGTTGTATTTTTGTATACAGAAGGAGATTGAATTGAATCAGGAACCTTGAGATTGTGGCCTTGAGATCCCCTCTCCGGGAACCATCACCTTAGGAGAGGTTTGAGTGTCCCAATGAACCTGGGAGCTAGGTTGTCAGGAGCCATGTGCTCCCGGTAGGGTCTCCCAAGGCAAATTGGTCTCAGGCGAGGGGCCAGACTAAGTATGGTTCAAAATACCCCATGAGAAATAGAGGTGTGAGGCGAGAGACCCTGCCCGGAGGAAGCCCGGGGCCCACGTCCGGAGCCAGGCCTGGACGGAGGGCCCATGAGCGAGCGCCTGGTGGCCCGAAAGAGCAACGTGGCACTTCTCCCTCCCCCATCCCGTGGACCCACCATCTGCAGGAGAAACCGCTGGGGTCGGGTGCGTTGCCACATGGGTAGCAGTGGTGGTGGTGGGCCTTGGCCGCCCACACCTGGGCGGCAGAGGCTGACTCTGGGGACGTGGAATGTCACCTCTCTTGGGGGGAAGGAGCCGGAGCTGGTGCGGGAGGTTGAGCGTTACCGGTTGGATCTGGTGGGGCTTGCCTCCACGCACAGCATCGGCTCTGGATCAAAACTCCTGGAAAGGGGCTGGACACTATTCTTCTCCGGAGTTGCCAAAGGTGTGAGGCGCCGGGCGGGTGTGGGGATACTCACAAGTCCCCTGCTGAGCGCCGCCGTGTTAGAGTTTACCCCGTTGGACGAGAGGGTCGCCTCCCTTCGCCTAAGGGTTGGGGGGGAAAACTCTGACTGTCGTCTGTGCGTATGCACCGAACAGCAGTTCGGAGTATGCGGCCTTCTTGGAGGTCCTGGCTAGGGCCCTGCAAGGGGCCCCAGTGGGGGACTCCGTAGTCTTACTGGGGGACTTCAACGCGCACGTCGGCAATGATGGAGATACCTGGAGGGGCGTGATTGGGAGGAACGGCCTCCCCGATCTGAACCCGAGTGGTGTTCTATTATTAGACTTCTGTGCTAGTCACAGTCTGTCTATAATGAACACATGTTCGAACACAAGGATACTCATAAGTGTACGTGGTACCAGAGCACCCTAGGTCGAAGGTCAATGATCGATTTTGTGATCGTATCATCTGATCTTCGACCGTGTGTTTTGGACACTCGGGTAAAGAGAGGGGCAGAGCTGTCAACTGATCACCACCTGGTGGTGAGTTGGTTTCGGTGGCAGGGGAAATCCCTGGACAGACCTGGTAAGCCCAAACGAGTAGTGCGGGTAAGCTGGGAACGTCTGGGGGAGGCCCCTGTCCGAGAAGCCTTCAACTCCCACCTCCGAAGGAGCTTCTCTAGCATCCCTGTGGAGGCTGGGGATATCGAACCTGAATGGACGATGTTCAAAGCTTCCATTGTTGAAGCCGAGCTGTGTCCTGTGGCCATAGGATCTTAGGTGCCTCAAGGGGTGGCAACCCTTGGACACCGTGGTGGACACCGGTAGTCAGGGAAGCCGTCCGACTGAAGAAGGAGTTCTTCAGGGACATGTTGTCCCGGGGGACTCCTGAGGCAGTTTTGGGGCACCGACGGGCCCGAAGGACAGCAGCCGCAGCTGTTGCAGAGGCAAAGCAGCGGGTGTGGGAGGAGTTCGGCGAGGCCATGGAGAAGGACTTTCGGGCGGCGCCAAAGCGCTTTTGGAAAACTGTCCGTCACCTCAGGAGGGGGAAACGGGGAACCATCCAAGCTGTGTACAGCAAGGATGGGGCCTTGTTGACTTCGACTGAGGAGGTCATAGGACGGTGGAAGGAGTACTTTGGTGACCTCCTGAATCCCACCCACCCACCCTCTGTAATGGAGACAGAGATGGAGGATGATGGGGTATCATCGCCGATTTCCCTGAGTGAAGTCACTGTTGTAGTCAAACAACTCAACAGTGGCAAAGCCCCAGGGATCGATGAGATACCACCAGAAATGCTGAAGGCTCTGGGTGTTGAGGGGCTGTCTTGGTTGACACGCTCTTCAACATTGCGTGGGGGTCAGGGTCAGTGCCGAAGGAGTGGCAAACAGGTGTGGTGGTCCCTCTCTTTAAGAAAGGGGACCAGAGGGTGTGTGCCAATTACAGAGGTATCACACTACTCAGCCTGCCTGGGAAAGTCTACTCCAAGGAGCTGGAAAGGAGGGTCCGGCCGATTGTCGAACCTCAGATTGAAGAGGAACAATGCGGATTCCGTCCTGGTCGTGGAACAACGGACCAGCTCTTTACTCTGGCAGGGGTCTTGGAGGGGGCCTGGGAGTACAATCTCCCAGTCCACATGTGTTTTGTGGATATGGAGAAGGCGTACGACCGGGTCCCCCGGGATGTTCTGTGGGAGGTGCTGCGGGAGTATGGGGTGAGGGGGTCCCTTCTCAGGGCCATCCAATCCCTATATTCTCAAAGCGAGAGTTGCGTGCGTATACTCGGAAGTAGGTCGGACTTGTTCCAAGTGGGTGTTGGCCTCCGCCAGGGCTGTGCCTTGTCCCCAATCCCGTTTGTGATATACATGGACAGGATTTCGAGCCGCAGTCGTGGTATGGAGGGGTTACAGGTCGGTGACCTTAAGATCGCATCACTGCTTTTTGCAGATGATGTGGTCTTGATGGCATCATCGGCTGTAGATCTACAACGCTCACTGGATCAGTTCGCAGCTGAGTGTGAAGCGGCAGGGATGAGGATCAGCACCTCTAAATCTGAGGCCATGGTTCTCAGTAGGAAACCGGTGGATTGCCTACTCCAGGTGGGGAATGTGTCCTTGCCCCAAGTGAAGGAGTTCAAGTACCTCAGGGTTTTGTTCACGAGTGAGGGGATGATGGGGCGTGAGATTGACAGGAGAGTCAGAGCAGCGGGTGCGGTGTTGCATGCGCTTCACTGCACGGTTGTGACGAAAAGGGAGCTGAGTCGAAAGGCAAAGCTCTCGATCTACCGGTCCCTACCCTCACCTATGGTCATGAGCGATGGGTCATGACCGAAGAATGAGATCGCGGGTACAAGCGGCCGAAATGGGTTTTCTTCGCAGGATGGCTGGGGTCTCCCTTAGAGATAGGGTAAGAAGCTCAGCCATCCGGGAGGGACTCGGAGTAGAACCGCTGCTCCTCTGCGTGGAAAGGAGCCAGTTGAGGTGGTTGGGGCATCTGATGAGGATTCCACCAGGGCACCTTCCTAGGGAGGTGTTCCTGGCACGTCCAACTGGGAGGAGACCTAGGGGTAGACCCAGGACCAGGTGGAGGGATTATATCTCTTCTTTGGCCTGGGAGCGCCTGGGGATTCCCCAGTCAGAGTTAGCCAATGTGGCCGGGGAAAGGGATGTCTGGGGCTCGCTACTGAAGCTGCTGCCCCTGCGACCCGACTTTGGATAAGCGGTTGACAATGGATGGATGGATGGACCTTGAGATTGCTAGAACACAGCTCTACCTCCTGAGTCATGCGTCGGATACGTGATTTCTGAACTACCTGTGAGGAACATTCAGCTATATGATGTGTTCTCTACTGAACAGATATGATATATCATGATGATAGTGATTACTGTAGTGTCTCTCTAATTGGAGTAGCCCACCTATATCTTATTTGAGCAAACAAATCATGCTATGCTGGGTCAAGGTGACATCTGAACAAGTTCGTCTTGAGTCTTTTGCGGAAGATGGCAAGTGACTCTGCTGTCCTGATATTGGTCAGGGGTTTGTTCCACCACTGAGGCGACAGAACAGAGAAGAATCATGACTTCACTGAGCAACGTTTGTTTGCTCTCAGCACTGGCGGTACCAGTCGGCCAGCTGATGTAGTGGAGCAAAGTGCTAGTGCTGGGGCACGTAGTCTGACCAGTGCTTGGAGATAGATCTGATCAGAAACTTTCTGTTCAACTTTGTAATTCAAGGTGTAAAGATTGCACACCATTTGAAACTGGTCAGGTTAAAGTTGTTGGAGGAATTTACTAAATGGCAAAAAAAATGAACTGAATGCAAAAATGGCTGACTCCCTGGGTTATCAAAGCAAAACACATTTTTGTAGATCTAGGTGTAATGGGGGGGAGCGAGAGAGAGAGAGAGAGACACGGTCGTTATCGCCGTCAGCGGGGGGGGTAGAGCGTCCGTCCCCCGGCTGACGGTGAGGACGCACGGACGGACACTCGTCACCGTCAGCCGGGGGGCGCTTTTTTTACGAGAAGACCGCGGCAGCCCACAAACACCCGCTATAAAGCAGCTAACATTGAAAATTATTATAGTGGCGCTGAGCTAGCAGTATAGCGGCGCAGCACCGCTGTTCCACCGTCTGGGGAGAACCCTGTGTAATACAAGTGTACCAGATATCATACATTTAGGTCAAGCTTGTTGGGGTGCTGCCTTTTATGGGACACCAGCAAGCCAATTTGCTGAGCCCATGGAAAGAACAATTGAAAACTTTCATTTTCACCAAGTGTTGTCCTGTGCAAAGTTCATGAGTTTTTGAGCCTCTCAAAGGTGTGATTCATTTTATAGAAAAACAATAAGTTAGTGTTCCCCACAGCTGTCATATGGGGTGTTACACAAAAGTTCAGTGTTGCTCTCAAATGATGAAAACTGAGGAAAATTCATCCAGCTAATGAAGACCTGATATACCGTTAAAAGTTTCCGGAGACAGCTACGTGGACCTTAAATATGATCTCAATGTGACAAATGATTTTGTCTTATGTGCCCTTGTTTACTGAATGGTACCCCACCCACCAGTTTAAATTATCACCATCACCATACAGAGCAACAAACGGCATTGACCTCAGTGCATTCCAGATATTAAAAAAATGCAGCATCAATGCAGCATCACAGTTCAAATGAATAAAATAAAGTCCTTACTTGCATGTATTCTCTGTCATTTTGTCAGGATCTGTGCAGGCGTAAAACTTGCCCTAGGAAGGCAACAAAAGTGTCTTTATTGGAAAGCAGATATACAAGGTACATTATACATAAATTTAATTCAGATTATCGAATAAAGTGCTAAGTAACATTTTATTTCCTTGTCTTCTTACTTTGAAAAGTTGGACTCCAATGCAGGCAAACATGAAGTCCAGTAGCATCGTGACCAGAACAATATTTCCAATGGTCTTGACAGCCACAAACACACACTGAACCACATGCTATAAAGACAGAGATATTACAAATAGATGATAGATCAGGTAATTATTCAGCCATTCTTAAAAGGTTAAAAGTTTATTCATAGATATATCATACCTTGAGTCCCTTGGCTCTGTTGATGGCCCTCAGGGGCCGGAGTACCCTTAACACTCTGAGAATCTTCACGACTGAGATGGCACTGGATCTGGATGATACAAACACAAGCTAACCATGCTTACTTATGTATAACATTCATTCTATGGCAATATCCTGTTGTTTAGTTGAATGAGCCTGGATTATGTTTGTTTTGATGTGATAGTTCTTAAACTTAGTGGTGGCCTTTCATTGGTCCGTTCAAAAGAATTGTTGCCTCTGGACGGTACTAATGGATGACATCAGGCATTTTAAAACCCCGGCTGACAGCAACCATGGCTGTGTTTAATTAGCAGTTACACTTACCCTGAGGCTTTGGTATTATGTTACAGTTTGCGTTGCAGGGGGCCACATGGCCAGGGCTGGGAAGGTAGGTGGGGGCAATACATCAGAATACATCTTCATCTCATTAATCACAGTGGATTATAAGCCAGTTATGTGTGCAGAATTTACTGCACCTTGCAGTTAGCTATAACTACAGATGCCAGTCAACGCAGAGCTCTAGCTCTTCTTCTTACCTCTTAAAATCCTGACCTTACCTTTTATTATGACATGTCTTATTTTCATTACTATAGTGGGAAAATATGTGCAATTGATAACACTGATGCTCTGTAGATGGTACCAGTGATGTTCTGAGTGTAGAGCCTTTCTATCCTGGGCTGTGATGGACTATGACAGTTTGTGATGTTTCTAGTCGGGATGCTTTCTATTGCTCCTTTGTAAAAGTTGACCAGAATCTAGCCTCTAAATTACTCTGATGTTTTTACTGACATTTTTAACAGCTCTCACAGGAGACTGTTTCCTCCTGCCTAAAGAAAGCCACCATCATTCCTATACCTAATAAGTCTGCTGTGTCTAGTCTAAATGACTACTGCCCTGTGGCTCTCCTCCCCATCATGATGAAGTGCTTTTAGAAACTGGCTTCCAGCACATCAAAGACAACCTGCCAGCCTGGACCCTCACCAATATGCTTTCAGAACCAACAGATCGACTGAGGCTGCCATATATACTTCCCTTCCCTAAATGTTCACACACCTGGAGAATAAGAACAGCTACATCAGGATGCTGTCGGCTGACTTCAGCTCAGTATTCACCACTCTTGCTTAAGTTCAACACTCTTCACCTGGATACTGGGCTACCACACAAGCTGATCCCAGAGAGTTAGGATTGGAAGTCACACCTCCTATGTAGCGCTCAACACAGGAGCCCCAAAGGGCTGTGGGTTCAGCCTCCTCCTGTTCACAGTGCTGTACACCCATGACTGCGCTCACAGACATCAGGAGAGCTCTACTGTGAAGAATGTAGATGACATCAACATCATCAGCTATATTATAAACTATGGGGAGAGTTCATATCAGGAAGAAATCAAAAATCTTGCAGAGTGGTATGCAGAGAACAATCTACTGCTCAACATCAGTAAAACCATGTAGCTGATTTTTGATTTTAGAAAAAAAGGAGGGAAAGGAACACAGCCGGTCTCCATCAGTGGAGCTGAGGTGGAACAGGTGAAATGGTTCCTTGTACTTACCATCACTGAGAACCTATCTTGGCCATCAACACCCTAACGGGTAATTAAAAGCACTGGGACAATCTACAGAGCATCAGTGACATCACTGAAGTGAGATGTTGAAATTCACTGTCTGTATGGTAGTCATTTCACAATGGTAACAGACAGCAACACTTTAATTTACCATCTGATATTGATGCAACCAGTTATACATGGTTTGCTGCATTATCCACATTTTCCTTTGAAATCTTGTATTGTGCTGGTAAGCAGTGCGCTTATGACAATGGAGTTATAAAATGGACACAAAAGTCACAAAAGGAGAAATTCTCTAAACATTGTCAGCCTGATGTCTGCTCTTGCTTCCATTGATCATCATTGATCATCATATCAAAAAAGCCATTTGTGACAAACAGCTCATTCATGGTTCAAGTAATACAGACAATCGGAGCCATAACCTTATTCTTTTTCAGTCACTTTCTACTTCATAATATATATACACATATATATATATATATGTGTATTTTCATTTACAGGACACATTATCAGACCCTATGTAGTAGCAGATAATGATCCATCCCATGGCTCACCTGATATAGCTGATAGCCCTGAAAGTTCAAACTTACATGATGATGCAAAATTCTTAACGTAATAACTGATTATGCTTCAGATGAAAGAGCCTACTCAGATAAAAGAGACAGTGATAATGAACTTCCAATAAGACATTCATTGACATTGAACCAGCACATCAGGAGCAGGGTTCAGTATCTTGCCCAAGGTCACCTTGAGATGCAGACCAGGAGAATCGAACCAGCGACCTTCTGACAACAACACGCTGGCTATACACCTAACCCTAATAACCCAGTAACAAACTAACCAGTCAAGTTGTTAGACATAAAGATCACATGGTCACTTCCTCTCTCCACTCTGGCTGTTCAGCATATAGGACTACATAAGACATGATGGACTGAACACCCATCAATCTCAAAAACAATTTATTGTTTCTCTAAATTCTTTGGTAAGTGATGCTTATATTAATCTTGTTATGATATTAAAGAGCTCATGCCAGCATAGCGCTTGGTGTGATATGCTGATGCTGTGCCTTCTTGATTAGCACTAGCGGCAGAACAAAACTCCTTTCTGGAAACTGCTAATTCAACCATAATTGACCCTTCCTGAACCCCACCCATTTTCACTCTATGGTCCAACAACAATTGAGCAAGCTTGGAACATGTTCCATGTTCTAGGTTTGTCTGTATTATTCACTATATCAAGTTAACAAGATTTTTGTCTGATATGGGCACTTCAGCTTGCCCAATTTGTAATTTTCTTGGTTTAGAAAACAAACCTTTTATTTGCCTTTTTTAGGGAATTTTAGGATTTTATTAGTAAACTGTTTGTCTTGGGCAATGCTCATCTCTGAACCTATATTAAACTGCTGTTTTAACAGTGCCACTGGTCTGTCTTGAGTATCGGAAGAGGGTGGAGTCGTAGAGCATATACTTTCAAGGTTGCACCTACACTGTTGACATAATGGGTGTTATGGTATGTGGCATTGCTTTCTCAAATTCAGTAGTCAACACAATAGATAATAGAGCTCTTTGCTGGTCAGTCAGAGAAAAAGAGGTGAGGTGTATTTCTAGACTTCACTTACTCCATGCCCATTGAGAGGAGAGAAACGCTGACGACCAGAAGATCCAAGATGTTGAAAGAATTCCGGCAGAAAGACCCTTCGTGTAGAATTGCACCATATGTTGTCATCTGAAATAGAGTACTCATTGTCTATTATTAATAAAACAAGTGTACAAAATAACACGTTTATGCTGTAGATATAGCCTATAGATTATAATGACTAAAAGATTATACATTTTGGAATTGCCTTCCCAAATTAAGTCACTTCACTGACTCTGTCAAGAGGAGTGGTTAAAATGTCAGCCAGAGGACAACCAGAAGCTTGTGGATGGATATCAAAATACTTAATTAAGGCAAAAATGACCAAGAGATATTTAACCAATAATATAATTACTGTATGTGTATATTTGATCCAGCAGATTTGGTCAAATTTCAGGAAAATCTATAATAAATTGATTACTGAGCCAAATTTCATGAGTGTTTTGTGACAAAGTAGTAGGTATTCCTCTCCTTCCATATCACAAAAATGAGAGTAGAAATCATTGCAAATAAAGATTGCCATGATTAACATGTCCTTTATAAGTGGATGCAAACTTCTGACCACGACTGTACATACCCAGATTGTTGATAATGGGAAAAAAAATGTTTATGTGTTTTAGCCATTTCCCTCCAACCCCTGCTAATGAGCAGGGGTTGAAGTTCTTTGGTTAAGAACATACAGTGTATGACAACTTCCATTTCCCAATTGAAAACAGAATTGTAGTAATATAATTTTACATTGTTTCTTTAGTGCCCACTGGGGATGTCAGAAATGTTACATACATTTGTTTATCCAAATTGCTGTATGAACAATGTAAAAACTCTAACAGAATTAGACTAGAATTTGCATTTCAGTAATCGTTAAATTTTTACCCGTACCTATAATTATACAGGTGCATCTAAAACAAATTGAATATCATGGAAAAGTTAATTGGTTTCTGTAATAATAATAATAATAATAATAATAATAATAATAATAATAATAATAATAATGTAGGAACACAAGCCCTTTCTTCTCTGCATCTTAAAGAGGTCCTGTTTGGCCATGATTACCGTTGACCCAAAAAATTGGCTCCTCCTTCCAGCATATGGGCCTGCGAGCCCCTGTCACCTCTTGACCTGGCAAGAGGAGGAGAAACTGTCTCTTCCTCTCACAGTGTCCCTTAGTCTGTCATTAATTACCAAGTTGACTGTTTTCTCTAAAGGTGCCTGGTTGTCTCAAAACTTCTTTACTAAATAAGAAGAGACAATGTTGTTCTTGCTATAAACATGTCACTAGAGACTTCTTTTAGTAATTTACCACCATAAATCACATCTGGTCTTTTTCCCCCCCTCAAAAGAAGATGAACTCCTTTACCTCAGGTCAAACGAGGTCAAGCACGATAGTCTTCTCTCTCCACATCAGAAGAAATGAGAACTGTTTCTAACACAGATGATGTAGTGATTTAATGTGCCTAACTGACCTACATCTCTCTCCCTCTGAAACATTCTCAACTAATTACTATTTCCATCGTTTCAACGCGGTGAACTGCAGCAATGGCGAGTCCGGAGGAAAAGTTAATGTTTTCAAAGTGGAAGTACAGACACTAGAGCTGCGCAATATATCGTTTGCGTATCGCCATCGCGATGTATGTGTGTGCAATAGTCACATCACAGAGCCTGCGATGCAGGACGCAAATTAATTCATCTAATTTCAAAGGAACCTGACACACACTGTGCATGCAGACTCTGCATACGCAGCAATCCACCAATCACATCAGTTCTTAATCAGTGTGCCGAAGCAGACCAGCCCCTGCACATGGAGTAAGTCGCCGGTAACAACATTGAAAAATGAGCAACGAACAAGAAAAAATCACGAAAACGAAGACTTGGTGCCAAAAAGAAAAGCAACGTCAGTTATCTGGAGATATTTCGGCTACAAGAAGGATGATCTTGACCAAACACATGTTCTGTGCCACAACGAGAGGTAACACAACTAATTTGTATTTACGTTGGTACCACACAGCAGAGTCCTGCACGGGTCTTTGCAAACCCACACCCGCCTGTATCCGCCATACTTAAAACTGCATCTGACCCGTTTTCTGACAGTAGCACAAATTACACTCCGCCCCCGAGCCGACACGCTATAAATTGATACCGACGCCCGACCCGCACCCTAAGGACGGACACAAGTTTTTAAAATGAAAGTAAGCTAGCGTGGGGAATGGGGGTTCTGGGAGGGCGTAAGCACGCATGAATGAGCTCATATGATTATCATTTTCAAATGCAGGTATATTTTTGTAGATGTGTCACTAATAATCTCCAGGCGTCCGACCCTGTCGTCCAAAACATAAAACAGATTTCAGTCGTTAAATAACCTGTTTATCACTCATTGTTAGTTACTTAATCTAATTATTGTTATCTGGAACTTAATTTTGATGTAAGTGTGTATATATATATATATATATATATATATATATATATTAGGGCTGTCAAAGTTAACTTAATAATGCGTTAATAACGCTACATCCTCTTAACGCCGTTATTTTTTTTAACGTGCGATTAACGCTATGTATTAAAAAAAAAAGAAACATTGTTTGATTTACAGCCGTCGGTGGCACCTGTAGTCTTGATCCAGAGGGTGGCAGAAGAATAAGAAAGGGAATCAGAAGAACAAGAAGCAGGGTTGGCGTAAGGGAAAAACACGGTGGACTGAAAAGCAAAAGTGAAAGGAAATGGAGAAAGGACTTATGAACGGCAAATTCACTTCCAAAACACTGCCAGATGGTTCGGTCCACATGACAAAAGTTATCTGCACGTACTGTCGAGATGAAATGAGTTACCATTGAAGTACATCAAGTCTCAGATATCATTTGCAAGCCAAACACATGGCAGATGCAGAGAGTCCACCGCCCCCCCTTCGTCAAAAGCTGACATCCCCATGTTTTGATATGTATGTATGTATGTATGTATGTATGTATGTATGTATATATATGAATGTATATATATATATATATGTATATATATATATATATATGTATATATATATATATGTATATATATATATATATATGTATATATATATATATATATATATATGTGTGTATATATATATCAGGGGTACCAGTTTCAGGGGTACCAATTAAACTGGAGCACCAACAAACTTTCATGCATAGCGTTCAGTTGGGCAGTAACGTCGCTACAAGTAGCGGCGTTACTAGTTTAACTACATTTATCAGTAGCGTGGTGGTAGCGTCGCTACTTTCTGAATGAAATAGCTTTTCAGTAGCCTAGCTCTTTTATTGACCAAGTAGCGCGGTAGCATCCACACAAGCTACATTTTTATGAACACCTCTGAAGTTCAGCGCAGCGGAGCATTCTGTCGCGGTCTGAAATTAAAGGATAAGTCAGTGATGCCACCGCCACACATGGCCGTGTATGTGGAGCCGACAGAAGCACTTCCGTATGACGGTGACACCACGGACTAATCCTTGCTTACAACGTCTCTGCTGCACAGACAGGTTAAGGCAGGAACACACTGGCCCAACCGTTGGACGTCTGAAGCGTTTGGAGAGGCTCGGACGAGGTCGGGAACACATATGTTTGGTGTGTTCAGCTGCGTCCGAAGCTTTCAGAGCCGCGCGGACGTTGTCGGATCCAACTGAGCATGCAAAGTCTGAGGAGGAGGGCTGTCGGACGTCTGAGCCATTGGATTCTCTGATTGGTTGTGTGCCAGCTGAATGGCCGTTCTGATTGGTGTTGTGCTGGCGAATCAGCGCGGTGTATGGGAGGGGCGGAATACTGTGTGCGCTTTGTTTTTCTATGTACTCCGTTCCGTCATTCCCCGTTTTCATGTTTTGCAGTACTGGCACGAGACTAGTTGTTATGTCCGTTCAGGACGAATTAATTCTTGTTCATCTGGTAATGCCTCGCTGCATGTTTAGTATGCAGCTGTTTTTATCGGAAATAGTTAAGTTTCGTTTTAATCGAAAGTAAAGAGAGTTGCGTGCACAAGGCTCTCGTTTACAACTCACAACACAAGCGCCACCTGCTTATTGCATCTCGCGCAAGCGCAGAACGTACACGCTACTGTGGAGTAGGCAGTACGTCGAAGCGGTGTGTTCAATGCAACTTTTCTGCCGAACGGGTCAGACAAGAGGCAACGGAGTGGTCGGAGAGTGGTCGGATAAGGCAGTTGGACGTCTGGGCGGTGTGTGGGGGCCTTTAGCTTCAGTGAGTTACGTTATTTGATGGAAAGATGGCAGAGGGTGAGGAGGACGGAGACGAGTTGAGTTCCAAGACTCAACTCATGAAGTCATGAACGCAGTGTCTCCCCAGAGAAATGTAGCAAGCTAAGCTACAGCAAAATGGCAAAAGTAGCTTAACTACATCAAAGCTATTTTTTTTTATATTGGAACAACTTCATTCCAAGTCAAAGCTATCTCAGTGATCAATAAAATTATCAATCAGACAGATAAGCAGGCAAAAATGTTACGTTCAATTGTTTATTAAACAATAATTTGTGATTTCACTATTTTGTATATTTTATTATTCAACTATCAATGCACACTTAATTCTAACATCCATGGACAGATATTCACCTTGCTACCACAGCAATATCCACCTGACTTACACTAATATACAGTGTCCTACACTGTAGCATATTAACATAATTGCATAACAGCAAATAGTATATTATAGTTGCAGTTTTCGTTAAGGTTCTCTAGTCTTCTAGTTTCAGCTTTATAAGTTATATTTGATATTTGAGTTAGTCTATATAGTTATTGTATATAATTTAGCCTTTAATTGTATTTGTTTCTTTTACCTACCTCATTGTTTTTGGATTTTGATTTATGTCAAGTGGCTGTAACACTTTAATTTCCCTTTGAGATTAATAAAGTACTCTATCCATCAACCAGTGTCTCTATAACTGGCAGTTTCAAAAGTGGTATTTTTATTAAGCCCACTCTGTAGTAGTAGCTATATCTACATACATTTTAAGCTAATCATTTTGACTAATCACCACACTTTGGTTTTGTAGAAATTGCATTTTTTCTGTATCCTGTGCTGGTTAAAAATTACAAAAGTAACAATTCAGAGTAATGTTTCTCTGTTACTGTATTTGTTTATTATCCAAGTTTGTCTTTTGCATCCCTCGGCATTAACTCGTCTCCGTCCTCCTCACCCTCTGCCATCTTTCCATCAAGTAACGTAACTCACTCAAGCTAACCTGTCTGTGCAGCAGAGACGTTGTATGCAAGGATTAGTCTGTGGTGTCACCGTCATACGGAAGTGCTTCTGTCGGCTCCACATACACGGCCATGTATGGCGGTGGCATCACCGACTTATCCTTTAATTTCAGACCGCAACAGAAAGGTCTGCTGCGCTGAGCTTCAGAGGTGTTCATAAAAATGTAGCTTGTGTGGACGCTACCGCGCTACTTGGTCAATAAAAGAGCTAAGCTACTGAAAAGCTATTTAATTCAGAAAGTAGCGACGCCACGCTACTGAGAAATGTAGTTAAACTAGTAACTGCCCAACACTGCATGAACGGTATGCATGAACGTTTGTTGGTGCTCCAGTATAATCAGTACCCCTGAAACTCATCCAGTGAGAAACGTTCCGCGGTGCAAAAATTAGTGCGATTAAAATGCGTTAATTTTTTTTACGCGTTATTTTTTGTGTAATTAATTAATCGTAATTAACGCGTTAAAGTCCCGGCCCTAATATATATATATATATATATATACACACACACTACTCACAATTAGTTAGGGATATTGTGAGAGACTCAGTGGATTTCATACATACGGTGTTTGTTTCACTTCAGAGAGTTTTGGGATAGGGAGGCAATTGGATTGGGGTGATAGACACACCTCATTTTGTGTTTTCCACGTAATGGTCTCACTGTGCACAGTGTGCCTTACATATTGGGGCCAATACCAAAAAACTAAAAGACAACCCTTTTCAATGTGGCATCAGTTTCAACATTCTGTGGGTATAAAAAGCTGGTATTGTCAGTAAGTCATTCCAAGTTCATCATTCAAACAGCCATGAACACAGGCGTCACTTAACGGACGAGCAGCGCCGCCTGGCCATAGCGCGCCTTCGGGTCGGTGGCAGGCTGTTACGACCAGGGCCTAGGGGAAAGCCTGGTGCAACAAGGGAATAAGACTCCCCTCTCCCTGTTCCCCAAAGCACCAGCAATAGCATTTTTAAATAGTTTTATTAACAAACATAGTTTCCACAATCACACAAATGCTGGCAGTCTGGGACAAGTGACGCCATCCCAATCACTCTAATTAATACACCAAGAACAGTAACACCTAGGTGACCAAACTAAAAGTGGACTGCAACATCCACACAGAAAAGGCATCACACTGTAGTCACCACTACACAAATGTTGCAAGCTTACTCTTAAGCTGAAACCACAAGTGACCCAACAAAAGTAGAGTCCAGTTACCACAACCAAAAGGTCACAAAAAGTTACTGCACACAAGTATTAATTAGGGCCACACATCACAACGTGACCAACACAAAAGCAGCCATCTCACACAAAACCACATTGCTGTGCAAATTATACGAAGGGAAACTGTAGAGACACCCCAACTTGACCTGCCTACAAAAGGTGGCTAACTCACCTAGCTAGTCTTCAGTGGCTTGCCGAGCTCGAGGCGTCTTTAAATGCTGAACTCAGTGGATCACTGAAGACCAGGAACCTAGTCAACTGCGAAACACTGAAGCGTACCCCCAATCAGGATTACCACCAAAAATAAGAAAGGCAAAATAACAAACATGGCACATTCTTGAAAATGCCCAGCAGCTATCTGGTCAGGGTGCTCAGTCAGAAATACAACTAACATGCTTAACAAAAGAGATGACCATTGCACTTAACTAAAGGCCACTTACACAAACAAACCAAACCAAACCACATCTACCTCACCTCATGGACATTCAGATCCCGGACGAGCCCCCAATTGTTACGACCAGGGCCTAGGGGAAACCCTGGTGCAACAGGAGTGTGAGACTCCCCTCTTCCTCCAAGCACCACCAGCAGCAAAGCATTATTAGATAGTTTTATTAACAAACATATTTATCACAATCACACAATACTGGCAGTCTGGGACAGCAGAGGAGAGCCCCCAGGAACTGGGAGGAGCCGGCCTTTAAACTTATGGCTCCAGGAAAGCAGCCAATCAGCGCCACAGGGCAACCTACAATCAATCAGACACACCTACAACCACTCTCTCACTCACACACATACTCACAGGTAAAAGAGGGATATTAAAAACAGACAAATAGAAACATGACCTCTAGGGTCGTAACACAGGCAGTCAGATGTTGCTCGTGAACTTGGTGTGTCTCAAAGTGTCATCAGCAGACTTCCATCAAGACACAGAACTACTGGCAGAGTTCGTGATAGACCCAGGAGTGGAGCCCCACGAGTGACAGACCGCAACGATGACCAGTACCTAAGGACCTATGCACTCAGACATCGTTATGCAACTGCCACATAGCTGCAGGCCCAGTTACGAGGTGTGAGGGGTACTAGGGTTTCCAGACAAACCATTCAAAACCGACTCCACCGCTTTGGCTTGAATGCCAGACGACCGTTGCAGGTGACTTCACTGACACCAAGACACCACCGTGAACATTTGCAGTGGGCACAAGACCATGTGACCTGGACAATGCAGCAGTGGTCTACCGTCCTGTTCACTGATGAGTGTCGGGTCACCTTGCACAGAAATGATGGTCGTCAGCGTTGCTGGAGAAGGCGAGGTGAGCGATACGCCGAGGTCAACATGGTCCCCTGGGTTCCCTTTGGTGGAGGAGGTGCAACAGTCTGGGCAGGCATCACCAGTCAGCGCAAAACAGATTTGGTTATTGTAGATGGCTCAGTCACTGCACGTTCTTACCTCAGAGACATCATAGAACCCATCATCATCCCCCAATTCCGCCAGCACACCCCCAACTTTCTGTTCATGGATGATAATGCTCCACCACATCGTGCCAGAATTGTCACAGCTCGACTTCAGGAAGTCGGAGTGCCTCATATGGTATGGCCAGCAATGTCCCCTGACTTGAACCCCATAGAGCACGTCTGGGACCAGCTGAAGCAGAGACTGGATGATCGTACCCCACCCCCACGTGACCTGGCAGAACTGCGTGTAGCACTTGTGGAGGAGTGGAACGCATTGCCTCAGAACAACATCATGAGGCTAGTGAGGAGCATGAGACGTCGCTGTCAAGCTGTCATTGCGGCAAATGGTGGAAACACCCGCTACTGACATTGTCAATTTTTGTTATTTGGGGCTATCCTTGTTATTGTCTAAATTTTCGGGGTAATAAATATTAAACTAATGAAAATGGTGTTTCTTCTCATTCATTATTAGTAATATCAAA
The DNA here is from genome assembly GCF_900880675.1 of Sparus aurata. Classification (NCBI taxonomy): domain Eukaryota; kingdom Metazoa; phylum Chordata; class Actinopteri; order Spariformes; family Sparidae; genus Sparus; species Sparus aurata. The sequence goes on from NC_044192.1 coordinate 35,352,916, forward strand.
GGGAATTTTTACTTATTTCATTAAAATTCAGACCAAATAGGAAAAGCACTCATGTAAATAACAATATCCCTAACTTATTGTGAGTAGTGTATATATACATATATATATATATATTCTTTAGAGGATTTTCTTTGATTCTGAGTAATTAAAAATGTTGTCTATTGGATTGGGTTGTGTTAGAGTATCAAGGTTCTCATTTAATTACTTTAATTGCATGTATTTCAGAAACTGTGTGGTTCCAATGCTGGACTGTTGCATAAGCTGTTTAAAACTTGCAAAACTGCCTCCTAATAATGTGGTGTAAATGTGTGTTTTCTCTATTTGTCCAGGAAGTGAAGTTTAATGCATTGTCAGGGTTGTTCAAGGGTGATGTAACCCGTGGAGTTAGTGATGTGAAGTGCTTTCCAGCTGTCAGAGTTGAGGCCATGGTTATGGTTTGAAAACAGTAGTGCTGCTTGAGCGAAATGATTTTAGACAAAAATTAATCTTTGTGCTTTGTCATATTTTACAGAGTTTTGAGTGCTCTGGTGATTTCTTTGGTTAGTGAATAAGATTGTATTACATTTCAGGACAAAACATGTGAGTGACAAATGAAAGGAAAATCCAATATGGAGTTTATAGGGCTGTGGAACTATATTAGAGGGTTTATCAATATTGTTCAAAAACCCTTCAAAAAAAAAAGTTCAGTTCAGTTGGTTTGAGGTCTGCTGACAGCCAAAGTCATAGCATGTCATTCTCAAATTGAAAAATCACATCACTAAATGATTTTTCTTTAATTTGTCACCCATCTGTATCACCAACTGTGGTACCTGCCATTACCTTGAGAACAATTTCCGCTGTGAACACCGAAGTAAAGACTATATCAGCATAGGCCAACACCTGGAAAATATCATAATTATTTTTGATATTAATAATAGGACAATATATGTGTAAAATGTTGTAACTGTAATGTTTCAATCTCGCTGTGAGGGAAGTTAGAAATTACAATGGGTCAGGCAAGGACTGTCTTACCTGGTTCCTGAAGGACATGGGGTCGATTGGATCCTCAGCAGCTAAAGAAATAGATGACAGTAGGATGAAGAGGAGGATGATGTTGGTGAAAGTAGTTGCATTGATAATACGATGGCAGAGCTTCCGGAACCTGAAAGGAAGACACGTTTATATCTTAATTCACAATTTTAAAGCACATGTAAAATGCCTTCATCAGACAGGGATGCATTTCAAACAGGAACCACATGTGACCATTATTTTATAAAACACTCTTCTGGTCTGCCGACTACTTTAAGCACTTTATAACCTTTTCACATAACCCATTAATGCATACATTCATAAACTGATGGAAGAGGCTGCCTGGCAAGATGCCGACCTGCTCATAAGGATCGATACAACCCTTAAGTGCACCACAATATTTCTGATCACCCATTCACACACACTCACACATTAATGGACAGCCTATACAGTAGAAGGGTGTGCACCTAAAGCTGCGCGCCGTTTACAAACAGACAGTAGAAGGAGAATCCGAAAACAAGAAGAAGAAGACAAAAATGGCTAGTGCAAGGAATCCAGAAGCGTTTGTGTGGACCGATAATGGAGGTCGAACTGCTGCTGCGACTCACACTCGACTACAAGGCGAGTAAGTTGCAAGAAACACGAACAAAAGCAGTAGTCTGCCATTGTTGTTGTTGTTGTTATGAGACGTCGCAGGGTTCAGCGGGGTGGGGTGATGGTGTCATTGTTTTGGAAAGTATGCGGATTCGCCGTCCACACAAGAACGGGAGGGCTGCGTTTTCGCATTTTTCCACCCTGAGACCCCTTTTCAAAAAAGTGCGTTTTCAGTCGCTGCGTTTTTTAAGGATCCGTGTGGACGGTCGGCCAAAACGATGCAATATATGTGCGTTTTCGCACAAAAACACAAAAGAGCGTTTTCGTGTGGATGGCATCTTAGTCATGCAGGACTCCTGTTTACTGCTAAAAGATCACAGCTTCACTGCAAAAACCTTGAGAGCCAACTACTGTTGAAGTTTAACAGTCACTTCACTGAGTGATTCTTGGGGACTGAACATACATTTTCAGCAAAACACACTCACACACACACACGCACGCACACACGCACGCACGCACACACACACAGATTATGGAAACAGAGACCTCTGTATGCACAGGCTGCCTTGTTTGTGTTCCTCTATATAATCTCTGCCTGCTGAGCCTATTGTGCTGTTTCACAAGTTTAAACAAAAAAAGTCATGAAGTTTTTACCATTTCTTGTGGCTGAATCTGCCTTAATTCATGTTTTTTGTTATACTATTTGTAAAAATGAAATTATTTTTTTAGTTAAAGAATTTGCACATTGCTGGTTGTAGGTTTTTGTCTATTTGATTACATTCATGCTCTGATTATTGAAACAATAAATCAGAAGTTACTCAGTACTTGAGTAGTTTTTTCATTAAATACTTTCTAACTCTTACTCAAGTAATTATTTGGATGACTACTTGTACTTGAGTCATATTATCCTAAAGTAACAATACTCTTACTTGAGTACAATTTTTGGCTACTCTACCCACCTCTGATCAACACCAACAATTGCCAGTATCATACTTGTTCTGAGGTCCAAAGATGAAAAATGAGCTGGCCTCTGGCATCGGCACTGCTTCCTCCTTCAACTGAAGATCTGCCATTGGACGAGGCCTGGGGCTGTCTGGGATCTCAGGGTCCTCTTCCTCGTCATCACCTAAAAAGGGAGGGGTTAACAAAGGTAACATTCAACTCTGAATTTGGAACAATATGATTAACAATTCAGTATGGAGGAATGAGGATTTACAGTACCAGGAAAATCTGCTGGAGGGAAAGGGTCTTTGACTTCATTAACATTAGACTCAAACTCATCGATTTTCAGCTGCAGATTTGAAATTGAAATAGTTTAAAGGTTAGAAAGGGTAACATTTTTTGGTTTATTTACACGGTCGATGAATGCTCTTGGGTGCCTCACCTTGGCAGTAGTAGGGATGCCTTCTACACCCTTGGCTCTTTGCTCAGCCAACTTCTTTGCCAGGTTTGCTTTCTCCTCTGACGACTTATCAGGCATGTTGGCCCTATAAATACACAGAATGGAAGTTTTCTTGGTTTGTGGCATTAAAGAAAACCGTAGTATTTTGTAACTGGAATAATCATGTTGTTCTGATAATATCTTTATTTCAACAATTATTTTGTAGGATGGGTCCCACAGAGATTAAGAAAGTCATTGACTCCTGGCCAAGGCATGCAGTGGCACAAAATAAAACAAATTAACCTTTAAAAGTTCAAAACAAATCAAACCATATAGATACCATATATAACATCAAAGGAACAATGTGATGTATAAGCCATGCATCCAAAAATATCAGTTTAATCACTAGCCCCTTTCACACAGCCGCATTTTCCAGCGGTGGTTCGCCAATTCTCTGCCATTGGTCATTCACACAGAGAAAAGCAGCACTGGTGTGAAGGCGAACAACTGTGTAATTCACACAGAAAGCCCGCTCTGCAGCTCCTAAAGACACGTGAAGGGACACGTCATGATGATGACATCTGTGTTTTTTCAAGGTATTTCCCCAGTATCCTCCTGTCAATCTACACAGACAGTTTATAATATGGATGCTGTTATAATGTGTTGTGATTGAGATCCTCATATAAGTTGCCAAAGACAGTTACAGTTACTACGTTACTTTTGTTTGGTCATGTAATGTTGCTTTGTGGGACATTTCTCTTTATTTTGTTGAGTGAGGGACCTGTGTTGTTATCACTCAACTCAACTCAACTTTATTTATAAAGCGCTTTAAGCAGCCATAGCTGGGACAAAGTGCTGTACATGAAAAGAAATAGAACATGAAACATAAAAACATAGGAAATACAAATAAAAACAATAAAACAATAAAAATGTTAAAACAATAAAAACAATAAAACACTAAAACACTAAAACAAGAGCAGAGGCTCATGCTGGGTTGAAAGCCGAAGAACAAAAATGGGTTTTAAGATGAGTTTTAAAAATGGACAGTGAGGGGGCTTGTCTGATATGGAGCGGGAGGACGTTCCAAAGTTTGGGACTGGCAATGGAAAAAGCTCTTTCCCCTCTGAGCTTCCGCTTAGACCTCGGTACCTCCAGGAGCAGCTGGTCAGTTGACCTGAGACACCGAGCAGGAGCGTAAGGGTGGAGCAGCTCAGAAAGGTAAGGTGGGGTGAGACCATTTAAAGATTTAAAAACAAATAAAAGAATCTCTTTTAGAGTTTAGAGTTTAAAATGAACTCTAAAATGCACAGGCATCCAGTGGAGGGAGGCCAGAATGGGAGTAATGTGCTCCCTCTTACGTGCTCCAGTTAAGAGGTGAGCAGCAGCGTTCTGGACTAACTGGAGACGTGTGAGGGAGGTCTGGCTGACTCCAAAGTAAAGTGCATTGCAGTAATCCAGCCGAGATGTAATGAAGGTGTGGATTACTGTTTTAAAGTGCTTTTGTGCAAGAAAGGGCTTCACCTTTGCCAGCTGCCTCAGGTGAAAGAAGCTGGACTTCACTATTACACCAATTTGGTCCAATTTAAAGGAGAACTTCGGTCGATTTCAACATGTAGCTTTATCGCTCAAGCTACCCTTGACTTGCAAGTACCGAAAAACGCAAACACTTTTGGTCCACCTCTTACAGGGCTCCTTGAACGGAGAGTTAGCATTGACAGCTAACAGCATGGGGTCAGAACTTTACACTGTGTTTTAAGCGTCTTAACATGCTCCAAATCTCACCCCAAAATACCTCTTTAAAAAAGTGATGCGGGACAGTGTCACAGGGAGAGCCTGATGGCTTAATCTGGCCAACCACATTTTCTAAAGCCATCAGAGACACAGGCTCAAACAAATCAAGCACAGCTGAGCAAAGAACATGGTCAGAGGGGTCAGATGCAGGTGTGGTGATGAGAGCCCTTGCAGTAGCAACCTTATCAATGAAGAAATGCAGGAAGCTATTACACATTTCATGGGATTCCTCTGTGCACGCAGGCTGAGGTGAGCCAAGAACAGATTCAATGCTTTTAAATAACACACGTGGGTTGTGAGAATTTGATTCAATAATGTTTGACAGGTGCTCTTTTCTGGCCTCTTTAACAGTGCTCTGGTAGCAGCGGCAGCAGTCTTTTAGGATTTGGCGAAAAACCTGCAGCTTGTCCTTTTTCCACCTGCGTTCAGCTTTGCGGCACTCCTGTCTAGCTGCGCGAGTTCTCCCATTGAACCAGGGCTCAGGTTTAGCTTTGGGCTGCACAGTTTTAAATGGAGCCACAAAGTCCAGTATGGTTCGGCAAGAGGAGTGAAACCAAGAACTGAGCACCTCCGTGTTTGCAGATGTTAAGTCAGAGGGGACACAGAACTGGTTGAAGGCAGCAGAGAACTGACCGACAGTGACAGGGTTAAAAATCCGACGGCAGCGAGCAGGAGCGGCAGATTTAACTGCAGCACAGGAGACAGCAGCTTCAAACAATATCAGCAAATGATCAGAAAACACATTGTCACAGATTTCCACGTTTGACAAGAGGACGAGGTCTAATGAGTGTCCATGTTCGTGTGTGGGACCAGACACACACTGCTCCAAATTAAAAGAGTCAATAAGGCTTAAAAAGTCCTTCACCAACGGTTTATCAGGACAGCACACATGAATGTTAAAATCCCCTACAAGGAGGACACGATCATACTTGGGCATAATTTCAGCCAGAAGATCAGAGAAGTCATTTAGGAAGTCTTTATTGTATTTGGGCGGTCGGTAGATGACGGCACACAGCACCGGGTCAGAGCGACCCACCTCAAATACATTTGCTTCAAAGCTGGAAAAAGAGGATGAGACAGCAGACTGCTTACAATGAAAATCCTTTCCAAAAACAGTCGCCGTCCCTCCTCCACGAACAGCCAGGAGGTAGAAGTTTGATCAGAGGGCTGCACTCACCGGCACTGATCCATGTCTCTGTCACACAGTGGAAGTCCAGGCCATGGGAGTTGAAGAAATCCCTCAGGATAAACATTTTGTTTACCAGTGATCTGGAGTTCACCAGCCCAAACCTGGCGGGAGCCGGGGGCTTCAGTTCGGCAGTTCGTGGAGCCCGAGGCAGCGTCTTCAGGAGCCGAAGGTTCGCGCCGCGCTGAGAAAGCCGAGGAGGGCAGGTGCGGCGGGGCCGAAGTCCCTCAAACGAGCCGGTGACAGGTACAAGGCAGGCGGTTCAAACATTTATAAGTATTACAAGTATTACTTAGAGTATTTCAAAATACTGTCATTGCCAAGAGTACTGTGCAACATACTTCTGTGAAATAAAATGCATACATACATATAAACATGGTAGCACCCCTATAGAAGCGCCTTTATTTAAAAGAAAGTATAACAGTGTGTGAGCCTGCCGGTTGCAAGAGCAAGCAATCCTTGTCAAGGACACAGTGACTTGTTAAGGTTGTATATAGCAGGTTATATTTCTTATCAAATTTATACATAAAGGGATATTCCGGCGTAAATGTAATTATTGGTCTAACACACCGTGACACCGAGTGAGACCCCCCCTCGAGAGATCAAGTTTGTCGACCGCTAGCTTATGTAGTTTTAGCAACCGCAGAAAAGACCGCACGATAACAATACACTGCAGTCTATGCCTCCACCAAGAAACCGCCGTCAAAAAGCCACTCATAGCCACCAATAATGCTCAGAACAGCAAGAGCAACAGCACAAATAGGGTCCCCGCACATAGTTCGAGGCATCAAACATCTAGCTTTGCCGGATTTCTATTAAAAAAGAGAACATTTCCTGCAGCAGCTTGCTCACTGTGGGGAAGCCCTGAAAAGTCAGTTACCTAGTGCAGTTACAAATGCTCAATTCCGTTCTTTTCCCTGTCACCTCTCGATGATAACTGTTATAAACTGGTAGGCAAGACACAAATGAACTTTGATTGCATTTCCATGGAGTAATCATACATTTATATCCTTGACCTGCGGAACCCCACTGGACTCGGTAATCGACTCGTCAGGGCTTCCCTACAACGAGAAAGCTGCTGCAGGAGAGTGGTGAGTTGTGTTTGCCAAGATGGTTGGCCATACCCAACCTGTATTACAAAGTTTGGTAAGAAGTTAAAGCACTGCATTGACACCCGATACGTGGTCAACAGAGGACATGACTTCATACATGTCTTTGACTTCACACCTTGTCATGTGTGACTGAGAACATGAATCAAAGTCCCAACCAGACAAAATCTTTCCTGGAAATCACACTGCAGACAACATGTAGCGGTTTGATCAGATTTAAATCAATTATCAAAAATCACACCTGCAAGGGACACGTGCTCAAAACACACATACCCCTGAATGCATTTCTTAAACATAAAACACAGCGATAAATAACAGCAGAGCAGGTGAATAAAACACACAATTTCAGTAACTTCAACTACACCACCAATTCAAGTGGGAAATAGTTATATTTAGGCAAACAAAAGTAAGAAATCAAAGTTAGGATCAGTTCAGTCAACACAAAAATACTCCACTTCGGGATTTCCCGGCAATCACTATCATTTCACTTCAGTTCAGTAAGTTCATAAACAAAACAAAACAAGAAGTCAAACAAAAAAGTATACATATAAAACAAAGGAAGGGAGCACCAGGCTTCCACTGGCTCATAGGTACTAGTGGCTTGTTTTCAGTCGGGTCTGCAGAGACAGTTGTCTTTTGTCTTTTTTGCTCATGCTCACCCTCACGATATATGTTAATATATCGCAGACTTTTTATGGCACAAAATATCTGGGGCAGGCTGAAGGATTGCAGGACTTGGTTTAGTTCCTTACTCGCCAGCACCAGAAGACATAATGCACTTCATGGCTCAAACAAATGAAAAACAAAGGGCTGTACTTACGGGAAGCAGGTAAATCGGAGCCAGATCACTGGTTGACATGGCCAGTGGGTGTGTGGAGTTGCGTGAAAAGAAAAATGAATACGATTTCTTTTTTATAAGCAATGTAATTTGGGCAATCACCACAAACATCATTGAGGCCCTCCTTGAGGCACTTGAAGATTGGGGTTTGCATGAGACTAAACTGTCGGCAGTATGACCAATAATGAGATGTAGATAACTAAAAATGACCATGGCTCAGCTGTTTTGGGCACAACCTCAACCTTTAATCAGCAGGGGCTGGCTCAATTTGCGGCAGCGGCACGCAGCTGTGGCATCTCTGGTGGCACCCCTAGATGCCATAGCTAGGTGCCGCTAGCAGTCGCGGCAGGTGCCGCTGCGTGCCGGGAGGTGCCAGTGCTTGTGCCACTGCATGCCGGGAGGTGCCAGTGCTTGTGCCACTGCATGCTGGGAGGTGCCACTGTTTGCTGGGAGGTGCCACTGCTTGTGCCGCTACCCGTGACATCTGCCGTGGCATCCAGGAGTGCCAGCAGGGATGTCGCGGCACATGTCCCGGCAAATGCCGCTGTTTGGGCGAGATGTCGCGGCAGAAGCTGCTGTTTGGTGGAGGTCCACTGCTTGTGCCGCTACCCGTGACATCTGCCGTGGCATCTAGGAGTGCCAGGAGGGATGTCGTGGCAGATGCAGCTGTTGGGGGGGAGATGTCACTGATATATTCAGGAAACAGAAGAACCAAAAACAACGTCTGTAATGTTCTCTGATGATTATAAACGTTAACTACTCCTCATATGTTCTGTATACAGGTCCACACCAAACCATTTTATAATGTTTTTATGAGTGTTTACAGCTGCTAATGTATGTAACGCTGTTACTGTGATGATACATGACAGTTAAATATTTAATCTGCGTCTATAATAACCAGATCCTGACATGTAAATGTGACGTCTGTCTCCCATACTGTCAACTTTCATTCATTTCACAAATTTCATACTTTCATTAAATTTAAGTTTAAATATGGACAACTGACATCATAATGTATCAATCAGAATCAGAAATACTTTATTGATGCCCGACGGGAAATTGCAGCGTAGATGCTCCCATTCAAAGTCAAGAATATGAAGAAAAATAGTACTACTTCTACTACTACTACTAATAACAATAATAATGAAAAATATATATGGTGCATATTTATAATAGTAGCCTGCTGCAACTTTACTTTTTTTTTTTACCATGAAATGTTATTGTACACATTATCATATGCTATAATGTTCTGTCATGGAGTATATCTCTTCACTGCTGAAAAAAAGAAAGCAGGCTCACTGCTGCTGCAGTTTCTGATCTTGATTTGCAGACTTTGTTAATTTTTTGTCTCCATGATTGTTATTATTAGTACTTAGATCATAAAAAAATCACTGTATTTATAAAAACGACCTTTGTGTTTTTTATTCACACATCTGTTACATTTACATGTCAAGATGTGGTTATTATAGAAGGATTAACTGTCATGTACAGGGTATAAAATTAGATTTTTGACCAATGGCAGGTAGGGAAATTTTACCGGCCAAAATATGTTTTGACCAGCCACTGAAGTGTTCACAATCACGACCAGATTTCCTGTAGGAAACACTGAACAGCATAGAGATAACTGTTAATTGCCCACTGATTGTTTTTTAGTAGCGAACCATCTAAATTACTACTTCTTCCTCTTCCTCTACTACTCATAGGTGTGATTGGCAAAGGACAAAAAAGCAGGAAAATATACGGTTCCACTATGTCTCTCTTTACATTTAGTTTGTCCCGATGTGTGCTGCACCTAAGAAAGAATTAGTTCGCCCCACACGTCCAAAATTCTGACACTGGGTAAACCTCAGTAAAGTTGCGGCTGGAACCGAGTGAATATCCGCCGAATATCCAACCCAGAAACTTCAACCCAGTAAGATGGGATGCCTGTTGCAGCCTTTGAATAGGATGACAAGGATTTCAGTCACTCAACTTAAATGCTGACTTGTAGAAATTATACAAATAGCAGTAATGACAATAATAATCGATTTCAAGACAACTTAGGGTGTAGTGCTTTCACTGTGTGCAACTTAAATTCGCCATTTGCCCATTATATTAAACGACAAAAATCATGTCTTTTTTATTTTTTATTTCTTTTTGCGGCAGCGCTGAATATCCCGCAGCAGAATGCATGTAGGGGAAACACTGACACATCAGAGAACCTTCTGCAACGATTGCAGGCTCTTTGGTGGAGCTCTGCTTTGAATGAAGTTCCGTTGTGACAAATAAATTGACTTCTTGCGGAGCGACATGAAGACATGAAGACATGAATCAGAGGCATAAAAAACGTTGACAGCGGTGGCCGGTCATTATGTTTACCAATGCCCGACCCGTGCCTTGCGCAACTTCAAATGTTGAATGATGGTGGACAGCGAGGGACAAATCTGAAATGCAATCAGTAGATCTGCTGTAGCTGTAAACTGTCTGTTTTACTTTTTGGCATTCATGTTGAAAGTTATATAGCAAAGTCGGCAAATATAAGCAGCCTGCCAATGGCGTGTGGCCGATATTCGCAAAAACATATGGCACAGTGGTACAAGCACTGGCACCTCCCGACACGCAGTGGCACCTCCCGGCACACAGTGGCACCTCCTGGCATGCAGTGGCACCTCAGGCAAACAGCGGCACCTGCTGCGACTGCTAGTGGCACCTAGCTGCGGCATCTGGGGGTGCCACCAGAGATGCCGCAGCTGGGTGCCGCTGCCGCAAATTGAGCTTGCTGTCTCTCCCTTTGTATGTATGTATGTGTATACAATCTCTTAACATCCAGAAAGCAATCAAAATATAAATCATTTGGAAAGAAAGGAAAAAAGCAATCGTCTCTGGCAGCATCAGGGCAGTTAAAGACTTCATCCAATCAGTTTAGCGGCATGAAGAAATTGCATGGACCTGTATGTATGTGAGAGGTGGACTAATTCTTGTGTGTTACACGTGTGAAAGGCCAAGTCCACTGTTCAGAGGTCATGGGCATATTGCATTTAGTATGTATCTTTGATGGATACTGTAAGTGCCAGCTATTATTTTTTGTGTGTCACATCCGGGGAGGAGTCAGGTGGGTGGTACGTCAGCAGAGTAGTAAAATCAGCTGTTCCTCACCTGTTGTAAAATGAATGAACTGAGAGGGTGAAGGGGGAAGGTCCTACTTTGCTGCCCGCTAAAGTATACTGTTTTTGGATGTTTTTCAGGTTTTGTGAGGATCTTTCACTGCCTGTGTTTTTAGCCTTAATAAACATGTGATTCTGCATTTCTTTGGAGCTTAGTTTTTATAATACAGAACCGCGTCCAGCAAGTCTTCCCTCACTTAGCCTCTCGGCGACCACTATTGTTCCATCCATAGTCGTCTAACATTGTCAGCAAAATGAGACAAACTAAACTGGACCGGAGCGGCGAATGAGCAAACAAGCAATGTACGTATCAACGCAGAGCAAATGGAAATCGAATGATTAATCGCACACATGGACGCATCACAGCGCATCAGCCGGCAACAACGCATGGTGATCAGCGGTATGTAACCTGCTTCTGCTGTTATGTTGGTCTGTTGGAAACAGTTTGAAATGGTTGCTGATGAATGGAAGTCAGCGTGTTGCCTTGGTGTTTTCACTGAGATAGCAAAGATAGCATAAAGTCTAATGTGTCATCAACTGCATCTGCATGTCTCAGAGCTGAGGCTGACATGGCTGCCTTGCTTGCTCGGCAAAAAATGCTCAATGAAAAGCATGCTCTTGAAGAGCAAGAAGAGCAAATAAGGAAACAAAAGGAACGGCTCCAACTTGAAGCAGAGATAGCCACATCCATGGCCAAGATGAATCTTTTGAGAACCTCTGGATCAAGTGTAGGGAGGGCTTCTTCTAAGAAACTGGTTGGCATGGAGTCTTATTTTGAGAAAAGATGCAATATCCACGCAGAGCCTTTGTACCACATAAAGATGGTAAGGATGGAGGAAGACCACAGCCTGTGCTAAAAACTTTAAATCCATGCTTTGGAGGTGCAAGATCAAAGCACTCTGAAGGAGCCAACTACTTACATCAGGGGCCTTTAGTGCCAACAAAACCACAAAGCACAGTTTCTAAGGATGCATTGCCCCAGTGTTTCATCTTCATAATGCTAATGCACCTTCTTTCAGGAACATCAGCAGTGAACATAACATGATGTCTATAATGGAAAAACAAAATGAAATAACATCAATGCTGGTGCAGCAGCAAAGTCTAGCATCACTGCCTAAAAGGGACATTCAGATCTTTGATGGCAATCCATTGCAATATCATGCCTTTATGCAGTAATTTGAACAAGATTAGAACAAAAGGCCGCCAATGGACACTGCATGAAAAGTGGGATTATAGTCAGTATGCAGCACTGTAAATTGACGTGGAATTTCAGGTTTGCGACTGCACGCAGCAGTTTGCAGGCAACACCGAAAACTGCCATGAATTGTCTGAAATTGAAGTGGGCCTTGCTTGGCAGTTGTCCCCCCATGACCCCCCTCCCCCTGATTCTATGGGAGACTTTAACATGTAAAAAAAAAGTGCTGTGAGCTATACAAACGCAAACTCTCTCCTGGGAACAAGTTAAAGATAAAACGCCGGTTGTTAAGAAGTTAAAATTTGCATGAAATATTTTGAGATAACTAAGATATTAAAATGTATAAATATTTCTGTTGAAAATGTGTGACTTATGACGAATATAATTCCATGGGTTCTGAATGTTTTAAAAGAAGTTGAAAAGTAATTCTCATTACATGTAAGAGTTCATGACTTTTAAGAGATTTTAAGAGATTTTAGTTTTTTAGTGACGAGGAAGAAAGAGCCGAGAGTTAATGGCGTTGAGCAGCTAACAGTGAACTGTGTGAGTCGTCAGTGTCCAGTTTTATCACAAACACTAACGGACTGTTAACTGTTGTCGGACGACGTGATGTAAGTTGGACTCTCCATTGCAGACGTTGGGCCCTATCTTAACGATCTGAAACGCAAGTATCAAACGCAAAGCGCAAGTAGCTTTGTGGGCGGATCTCAGGCGCTGTTGCTATTATGCCGGCGGGATAAATGTGCATTAATAGATGTGTTGTGTCCATACGCAGTGCATTCCGCAGTACTGATCATCTTTATTGATTGTTTTTACAGCTGCTAGAAGCGAGACAGAGTGCTAGCTGAGGATGAGGTGGACCTTTGGACCTTTCATATATATATATTTGCCATTCATATGCAAATTAGGGCCGTTCGCACCTCTAGGAGCTCCACATACGTCATGGTTCGTTTCCGCCAGTATGTGGCACAGACAAACGCGACGTTCACAGGCTGTAAGTTGTCGTTAACTGCCGAAAATTAGGGAGATTTCCGGGTGTTTACGAGGACGAAAATCACACTTTTCATGCTGTGGGAGTGGACTGCCTACACTACCTGGACCAGTACACCAGGGGGCAGCCACAACAGTTGATCAGAAGCGTTCAACATATGACTGATAGAAATGGATATGCTACAGTAAAGGCGTTATTCCATGAACATTTTAGAGATGATCACGTCATAGCATCTGCTTACATGAATAAAATATTATCATGGCCATCAATTAAATCAAAAGATACAAAGGCTTTGCAAGCATCTAGTCTGTTAGTCTGCTAGTCTTCTGTGCATGTTGTAATGCCATAAAAGATGTATATAATCTGTCTGAAGTCAATACATCAGCAAACATGCTCACTGTGATTAAGAAGCTACCATACAAGCTTAGAGACAAGTGGCGTACATCAGCTTGTGACATACAGGAAAGGTGTCAACGCAGAGCTATGTTCGTTGATATTGTAACCTTCATTGAACGTCAAGTGAAGATTGTTATGGACCCTGTATTTGGAGACATACAGGATGCTCCAACACTAATGGCAGTCAAGGAGAGCAGCAGAGTAAAATTCATGCCTTGTTCAAAGGTTGGGGGGAGCAGTTTTGCCATCACTGTTACCACAGTTAAAGGGGCTCCACCAGACAACAAGAGGAAAGCTCACAGTGAAAAGATGAATTTCCTGAAAACTAATGGAGTTTGCTTTGGCTGCTTGTGCACTGGACACATCAGCAGAGAGTGCAGGAAGCGTCTTTCATGGATAATATGTGGCTCACAACACCCCAGCATGTTGCACATCCATCAAGGGGAAAATGAAATGGAGGACAAGAGCATCTCTGTAAAGGCATAATACAACAGTATTGTTGAAGTGCAAACTAGTGGTCTCACTGGGGCCAGTGACCAGGATTGTAAACTTGCCATAGTACCAGTCAGAGTCAAATCAAGTAAGGGTCAAAGGTCAGTTGAAACATATGCCTTTTTGGATCCAGGAAGTACTTTGCTTTCTGCACAGTGGGTCTGATGGCTAAGCTGGGTCTTCCTGGGAGGAAAACAAAGATTCTTCTGCACATGATGGGACAAGAGAAAGTAGTGGACAGTCATGTTGCATCTTAATTGGAAGTTGCTGGGTTGGACAGTGATGTATATTATGAAATACCAAAGTTGTTTGTACAAAATACTATGCCTTTTGATAAAAGCAACATCCCGCAGCAGCAAGACTTGGGAAAATGGCCTCACTTGAGGAATGTCTGCGTGTCAGAAATAGATGCAGATGTGGAGATTCTGATAGGCACAAATGTTCCTTGTGCTTTGAAGCCCCTGGAAGTTATCAGGAGCATGGCTGGAGGGCCATACACTGTTAAGACGGTGCTGGATTGGACAGTAAATGGGCCGTTTGGTGGATGCAGTGATAGCTCTGGATGTCAATCAGCAGTAACAGTCAATAGAATTTCAGCCATCACACTTGACGAGCTCTGGAACAAGCAGTTTAAGACAGGCTTCCCCAAGAACAACCACGATGAACTGCTGGGGAAGCCAAGGGACGATTGCAGTTTCCTGGAAATTGCTGACAGATCTGTGAAATTAGTTGATGGTAATTACAGCATTGCTTTGCCTCTTAAAGACAGAAATATCAGCATGCCCAAAACCGCATTATCGCCGAGCGACGCATTCTTAACCTGAAGAGGAGGTTTGTAAGAGAGCCATCATTTCACAAGGACTACATTGCATTCATGAATAACCTCATAGCAAGTGGATTTGCAGAGCGAGTGCCAGATATAGATTTGGAGCGCAGTGATGGCAAGGTTTGGCATATCCCTCATCATGGGGTATACCATCCTCAAAAAAAGAAGATACATGTTGTTTTTGATTGTGCAGCATCATTCAAAGAGGCCTCACTTAATGCACATCTCCTTCAAGGACCGGACCTCACAAGCACATTGATTGGTGTCGTAACCACGTTCAGAAAGAAACCCATTGTTCTTATGTCTGACATTGAGGCTATGTTTCATCTGGTCCGAGTGCCAGAGGAAGATGCAGACTTTTTACATTTGCTATGGTGGCCCAATGGACACTTTACCCAGGAGCACAGGATGGCCTCCATCTGCTTGGTGCTACATCTTCTCCAAGCTGTGCTAATTTTGCTCTCCAGAGGTGCGCCAAAGACAACAAAGACTTCTTCAGCTAGCAGGTGATATGGTATGTTGATGATCTCCTTGCTTCGGTGGCCTCAGAACAGGAATCTATATGCCTGTATGAAGACCTAAAAGAGCTATGTGCTAGAGGAGGCTTAAATTTAACGTGGACTAGTTATAGCTGCTGGCAGCAATACCAGAGGAAGAAAGAGCAAAAGAGGTTAAGGACCAAGACTTGGACCAGGGTATTTTGCCAGTGGAGAGAGCACTGGGAGTGCGATGGTGTGCACAGTCTGACACATTTGGATTCAGTGTATCCTTTCCAGATAGGCCATTGACCTGTAGAGGAAACCTTTCAACCGTCAGCTCGTTCTATGATCCTCTTAGAATCTTGTCTCCTGTGATTTTTATAGCCAAAAGGATCCTTCAAGACCTGTGCCGCAAACGGCTGGGATGGGACGATACTATATCAGCATCTTCTGCTGAGGAATGGACAGGCTGGGTGAAAGAGCTGCAAACACTGGATGGTTTCAGCACCAGCAGATGTTTGAAACCTCCCAATTTTGGAGAAATAGTCACCGCCCAGTTACATCATTTTGCGGATGCAAGTGAGGAGGGATATGGGACCGTCACCTATCAATCAACTTTATTTATAAAGCACTTTTCATACATGACTATGTAGCACAAAGTGCTTTACACAGGAAACATAAAACAATAATAAAGAAAGCCCCTCCCTCCCACCCTCCGTACTATATACATGCACACATACGTACACACACATACACACACACACACACACACACACACACACTCTTACTACAGGAAATAGGGAGACATGGCAAGGCACTGAGGATTGAGGAAACGCCACCTTTGGGGCCGTCCACACTGGGAGGAGTCACAGGCTGTGCCACGGGGGGCACCAGTGCCCAGGCCCCCTGACCCTGACAGACAACGACTGGCTGGGCCAAAGGGACCCAGGGACAGCACCCCCAGCAGCATCCCAGACACAGCTCCCAGTGTGGAGGACCCCCCTGAGGAAACTCTGGAGTTAACCCTTAAAAACTAAAAACATAAGATAAAAGATAATTTAATGAAGTGAACAGTTAAAAGGATAAAATGCATAAGATAATAATATATAAATAAAATAGTATCGAAGATAAATAATAAAAAAAAAAAAAATTAAAAATTATTTAAGATGAAAATAGTTAAAAAAAAAAAAAAAAAAAGATAGGAACAACAACATAATATACGATAGAACCACGTAAGAATGGAATAAAAATTTAAAATATTAGTTAAAAGCCTGATTAAAAAGGTGTGTCTTTAACCTTCCCTTAAAAATATCAACAGTCTCTGCAGACCTGAGGTTCTCCGGCAGGCTGTTCCACAAGCGGGGGCCATAGTGGCTAAATGCCGCCTCACCGTGGGTTTTAGTTCTTGGTTTTGGTAGGGATAAAAGGCCAGAGCCGGAGGACCTCAGGGTCCGCGAGTGTTGATATGGTAAAAGCAGGTCAGATAAGTAGGAGGGCGCAATGCCGTTAAGACATTTAAAAACCAGTAAAAGAACCTTAAAATCGATCCTGAAGTGCACAGGGAGCCAATGCAGTGACTCTAAAACTGGTGTAATGTGCTCCCGCCCTCTGGTCCTCGTCAGCACTCGTGCGGCTGAGTTTTGTAATAATTGGAGATTTAGAGTACTCTTTTTGGGAAGACCAGAGAGCAGGGCATTACAATAATCTAAGCGACAGGAAATAAAAGCATGCATTAGCACCTCCGTACTGGCCTGGGAGAGAAACGGGCGGACTCTGGCTATGTTCTTAAGATGATAAAAACCTATTTTTGTCATATTTCTGATATGTGGAATAAAATTCAGCTCAGAATCAAAAATCACGCCCAGATTTTTTACTGATTGTGTTGGTTTAAAGTGTTGTAGTTTTGGAAAAAGTTTCTCTCTCTGGCCTTCAGGACCTATAACTAAAACCTCAGTTTTGTCCTGGTTGAGCTGTAGGAAATTCACTGCCATCCATGACTTGATGTCTACAATGCAGTTAAGAAGGGCATCAATTTGATCTGTTTCATCAGGAGACACGGCAATGTACAGTTGTGTGTCATCAGCGTAACTATGGAAGCTGATGCCGTGTCTCCTGATGACATCCCCAAGAGGAAGCATGTAAAGATTAAAAAGAAGTGGACCTAAAATTGACCCTTGGGGAACCCCACATCCAATTTCATGGGTTCCTGAGGAGCATGTATCCATACTTACATAAAAGCATCGATCTGTGAGATAGGAACAAAACCAGTTGAGGACAGTACCAGAGAGGCCGACCAGATGGCTGAGTCTGTTTAATAAAATGTGATGGTCTACTGTATCAAAAGCAGCGCTTAGATCCAGTAGAACCAACACTGTGAGCTTTTTGTTATCTAAATTCCATCTGATGTCATTTAAAATCTTTACAAGTGCTGTCTCGGTACTGTGGTTTCTCCTATAACCAGACTGATGTTTCTCTAAGATGTTATTTCTGTTTAAAAAGTCATTAACTTGGTTAAAAACCAGTTTTTCTAAAATTTTACTTAAAAACGGTAAGTTGGATACAGGTCGGTAGTTGTCAAAAACGTTGGGGTCTAAGTTGCTCTTCTTAAGAAGGGGCTTCACCACTGCCATTTTGAAGGCGGTGGGAAAGACACCCATCTGAAGAGAGCAGTTCATGATGTTTAAAAACTGTTCCTCAAAGAATCCATAAAATGATTTTAAGAGTGATGTGGGAATTGGGTCTAAAGGGCAGGTTGTTGGGTTTACTTGGGAGAATACTCGACCAAGTGTCCTTGCATCAACCAGGGCAAAACTCTCCAGTGTTTCCTCAGGCAAGGACAACAGTTCAGATGCGTTAACAGATAAAACTTGATGGGATAAGAGGCAGGATCTGATGTCCTTGATTTTGGTTCTGAAGTGGTCTGCAAAGTTCTCGCAAAGATCGTCTGTGGGTGTCTTAAAAACTTTATTAGAGTTAGAAGCCGTTAAAATATTAAAAGTGGAGAAGAGGAGTCGGGGGTTATTTTTATGGTTGGTGATGAGTTGTGAGAAATGGGAAATTCGTGCCTTTCTGACTGCATTATTGTAGCTTTTGAGTTGCTGATGTAAAATCTCGTAATGAACTGTCAGTTTATTTTTCCTCCATCTTCTCTCTGCACTCCTGCATTTTCTTTTCAGTTCATTGATTTCATTGTTTTTTCTCCATGGGGGTGTAGGTTTTCTTTTTATTGTTTTTGTTAAAAGTGGAGCTACTGAGTCAAGAGTTGACTTCAGTATACTGTTAAAATTATCAACGATAAAATTACAAGGTGCAGGTAAAATTTCAGCAGGTGTGCTCTGTAAAATCCCCATGAAATTTGCAGCCACTTCAGAAGTTATATAGCGCCTCCTCACCGTTCTCACCGGGGCCTCCCCTTGGTTAAAACTGGTGATGTTAAAAAATACACAGTAGTGGTCAGACACAGCCAGGTCGGCAACAGAGGACACACCGATGGACAGGCCATGGCTTATGACCAGGTCCAGGGTGTGTCCTCTGTTGTGAGTCGGCTGCATGACGTGCTGCTTAAAATCAAGACAATTCAAAAGATTTAAAAACTCTCTGGATAACGGGTCCGAGGTAACATCAATGTGTATACTAAAATCACCAGTTATTAAAATCCTGCTATAAGAGGTATGGATAATTGATAACAGGTCAGAAAATTCACTGATAAAAGAAGTAGAGTGATGGGGTGGTCTATATACGTTGATGCAGAGAATCGGAGGGCTGCTAAAAGTAAAGGCATGGTGCTCAAATGACATGTAACTGTTAAAAAACACTAATGGTAATGGATGCCGTCCCACCCCCTCGTCTACCCTCTCTAGTTGAAAATAAAAAATTAAAATTTGGCGGGGAAGCCTCAGTGAGAACAGCGGGTGCGTCAGTGCCAAGCCATGTCTCAGTTAAAAGAAGACAGTCTAACTTACTATCTAAAATCACATCATTCATTAAAAAAGTTCTATTTAAAAGAGAACGAACATTAAAAAGTGCCATGTTGATGGTGACAGGTGGCTTGTTGACTGGGGATTGTTCTGGGAGTGGTCTGAGGTTATTAACGTTCACAGAATGGGTATGGCGGTGTCTGATGTGCTGATGGAGTGTAATGATTACGGGGATGGGTGAAATGTTGGTGAGACTATGAGGTCCAAGTCCGGTGTTGTGGATACGGTGATCAGAGGTGGAACTGAATGAATAGGAGCAAGGACCTGGGGGACATCAATCAGTGTTGTGCAGAGCAGCTGGTGTGAGTTTGGGAACGTTAGCATGCTGTACGCCGTGTGTCAGGTTGGCTGACAGCATGCGGGTACCTGCCCTGTTCAGGTAAAGCCCGTCTGGCCCAAAAAGATGTCGCCTCTCCCAGAAGACATCAAAGTTATTAACGAAGCCAACGTGGTGTGAGTTGCAGGCAGAGGAGAGCCAGGTGTTGAGGCTGAGCAGCCTGCTGAAGCTGCCTATCCCTCTGCCGCAGGTGGGGGTGGGGCCGGAGATAAAAACAGCCACCTGGGACTGTGAGACGATGTTAAAAAGGTGGGAGAAGTCTCGCTTTAAAAGTTCGGACTGTTGCTTGGCGATGTCATTTGCACCTGCGTGGATGATAATCCTTTTTGTCTGTGGATGCGAGCTCAGGATGTCGGGTATTTTCCCCGTTATGTCCGAAACGGTGGCTCCGGGAAACGACATGGTGAACGCCCCCTTCATGCGGACGTGCCTCACAATTAAGTCCCCGATGACCAGGGTTGTGGGAGCGTCCTCTCGGGCTTCAGGGGAGTAAGCCGGCTCAACCACCCCGCCACCCACACCAGGGCCCCGGGTGTGATCCCTCGCCTGGTGGGGAGAACGGGAGGAGTGCCAGCGCACCGCGTCCCTGACGAGCCGCTTGCGCTGGGATAAGGAGCGGGACGGCGGAGGCGGACCGCCCCGTGATGGACATCCACCTGCTGGGGGACAGCTAGCCGTGAGTGGAGGAAAGGCTGTGGTGTCCATTAACGGGGGCATGGTGTCTGTGGCCACAGGAACAGGTGGTGTTTCCTGGTGCGGGTCCCGAGCCGCCGGCTTCTCACTCACGGACAGAGCCATGTACTTGTTGGAGAGCTGTAGGCTCGGGGTAGAAGTAGCCCAGCCATGAATCCCGCTTGGAGCCCTCGTCCGCCCGCGGACGACCACTTCGGTCCAGGGGGTCCCCCTATTTGGAGTGGAGCAAGCGGGCCGCCGACCGGAGGAGGACGGCTCCCAGAGAACTGTGTGCCCGAGTGCAGAGGTGGTGTTCAGTGGTGCTAACTCACCGGCCTGTGAAGTCTCCAGCCAGCTGGTCAACGCCGGGAAACGGGACCTGAGGGTGGTCAGCAGGGAATCCTTCTTCTGCAGCTCGTTCGACATCCGTTCAATGTCCACGAGAAGGTCAGCAATCTTTTTGAATGCCTTGTTCAGCGTTTGTTCCATCTCTCCAGGTGAGTCGGCAACGTCCAGTGTTGACATGGCGGCTCACCGGGCTTTTCTTTAAAAACTTAAAATCTAAAAATCCGATGACTAAAAAATAAATAAATAAAAAACTTTAAAAACCACCAATGTTGTCCTGCTGTGCTCCGACAACACAGACAACAACTGGATCCATGCACAATAGTAATTTACTTCCAGTCAGTGAGGAGGAGCAACGTTAGCTAGCTAGGAGCGACCACAATGTCTGATGTCTGCTGCCGTCAACCGCTCTGTCTGCTGTCAACCGCTCTGTCTCAGTGTGTCGACGTGTGACACTGACCTGCACTGAAGTCGTTCATTCAAACAAATCTGCCTACTACCTGCTGTTGCACAATCACCAAGGTCTTGCACATATTGCTTTCATAATGGGAAAATCCAGGATTGCGCCTTTAAAGCCTGTGACAATCCCAGGTATGGCACTCCCAGCAGCTGTGGTGGTGGCTTGTATGGACAAACTGTGGAGAAGAGAGCTGAGGATGGGGCTACTGGACTCTGTTTTTTGGTCAGACAGTACCTCTGTTCTGAAATATATAAAAAATGAAACTACAAGGTTTCGTATCTTATATAGATAACAGGTCACAGCAATTCTCAAGACATCTAATCCATCTCAGTGGAGGTATGTGTCTACCAAACACAATCCTGCAGACCTTGCCTTCAGAGGTGTGAGAGTGGAATCTTTTCTAAACAATGAAATGTGGATGTGTGGTCCCCCATTTCTCTTGCAACCAAAAGAAACCTGGCCTGCTGATCCAGATGACTTGGGAGGACTTCTGTCTGGAGACCCAGAAGTCAAGGTATCTGCTATTGTGTCTGCAGAACAAGAGAGAGAGAATGCTGTGACATGTTTGATAAACCGTAGTTCGTCCTGGACACGTCTCCTAAGAGTGATGGCCTGGACACTGAGGCTTAAGGCCTTGTTGTTGGATATCAGGAAAAGGAAGACACTAGCCTCTCAGCATTATCTCCGGAGCAGTGGTTCGCCGATTCTCCGCCGATGGCTCACACAGAGCGAAGCATCTCCGCATTCACGTGTGTAATTCACACAGAAAGCCGGCGCTGCGGCCCCCTCTTAATCTAAACCCGCAGACAGTTTCTGCAGTTTTCAGCTTCTCCACGTACAGCTGTGGTATTTGTTTTCCTTATATACGTTGCCAAAGACAGTTACAGTTACTACGTTACTTTTGTTTGGTCCTGTAATGTTGCTTTGTGGGACATTTCTTTGTATTTAGTTGAGTGAAGGACCTGTGTAGTTATCAGACTGGTCAGACCGACACGCCCCCGCTCCGGATTATCCGTTCACACTGGGACGGCTTACCAATAATGCGGCCCTGAAACTACCTCCAGAGGCAGATCAGTGCCGGAGCGAAATTTACCCCCTCTCCGCATCTGAAAGTTTCACACAGGGGAGGGTGCGGAGAATTGGCGCAGGATCCCCGCATGCAAACGGCAGTGTGAAAGAGGCTAGTGATTGCACAGTTTCCTCAGCCTGCATCAAATGGGAAGCAGCACTAGGATGTTAAGATGTGTCGTGGTCGTCTCTCATTGGAGGAAATCAAAGCCAGTGAATTTTAAATAATCAAGTTCTGTCAGAGACAAAAATACAAAGAAGAGCTGTCTTGCCTCAAAGGGGAGAGAGTGTGAGAGGAAACAGCCACATCTACAGACTCAAACCAATACTGGATGACAGTGTATGAGAGTTGGAGGTCGGCTTGGTAGGCGGCCATGCCTGAAGTGTCTAAACACCCAGCTATAATAGCTAAAGATCTTCATATCTCAGGTCTTATCATACGCCATATTCATCAGGAGGTCAGCCATGGTGGTAGGAACCACGTGTTGTCAAGGTTGTATGAAACGCTTTTGGATTCCCTCTGCCAGCGTCTCCATTAGAGGGATCCTATCCAGATGTGTTGTCTGTCGCATGTTACATGGAGCTGTTGGTCAACAACAAATGGCGGATTTACCCATTGACAGGATTTTACCAGATGAACCTCCCTTCAGTTATGATGGGGTTGATTAATTTGGACCTTTTGACATCAGGCGTGGAAGGAGTCTTGTTAAAAGATAACGGGTCATCTTCACTTGTTTGGTGATAAGAGCGGTGCACATTGAAGTAGCTTCATCTTTGGACACAGATTCGTTTATAATAATAATAATAATAAATTTTATTTGTACAGTGCTTTTACAGCGCTCAAAGACGCTTTACATAAAACCAAAAACAGAGGAAAAATACATAGAGAAATAAATAAAAAGTACATGTAAGGACAAACAAACAATATGCAAGTAACTGTGTGTGTTTGTGATTACAAAAAAAACTGATGGGGGGCACAAGAAGGTATTGCAGGTTAAAAGCAGATTTAAAAAGGTGGGTCTTGAGTAATGATTTGAAGGTGGATGGGTTAGAACAGTCACGGATGTGTTTGGGGAGGGCGTTCCAGAGGGAGGGGGCGGCTATGGAAAAGGCTCTGTCGCCCCAGGTGCAGTGCTTGGTCCTGAGCGGGTGTGAGAGGAGGTTAGCGTCGGATGATCGGAGGTTGCGGGTTGGAGTGTGGTGGTGGAGCAAGTCTGTGAGGTAGGAAGGGGCCTGGTTATGTAGGGCTTTGTGGGTGAGGAGGAGGAGTTTGAAGTTGATTCGATATGGGATAGGGAGCCAGTGTAAGTGTTGTAGAACAGGGGTGATGTGTTCGTGGGAGCGGGTGTGGGTAAGGAGGCGGGCAACTGAGTTTTGAATGTACTGAAGTTTGTTGAGAACCTTGGATGATGAGCCATAGAGGATGCTATTGCAGTAGTCGAGTCGTGAAGTGATGAATGCATGGATGAGAGTTTCGGCAGCAGAGAAGGAGAGTAATGGACGAAGGCGAGCGATGTTCTTGAGGTGAAAGAAGGCAGTTTGGGTGAGGCGGCTGATATGATGTTCAAATGAGAGGTTATTATCGAAGATGATACCAAGGTTGCGGATGAACGGGGAGGGTGACAGGGTGGTGTTATCAATGCTGAGGGAGAAGTTCTGGGTTGATGTGGCAAGGGATTTTGGGCCGATGAGTATGATTTCAGATTTGTCACAATTCAGTTGAAGGAAGTTAGTTTGCAGCCATGATTTTAGTTCTGTCAGACAGTTGGTGAGGGTGGAGAGGGTGGCAGGGGTGATGGATTTTGTAGAAATGTAGACTTGGATATCATCACCGTAGCAGTGGAAATGGAGACCATGACGGCGGATGATGGAACCAATGGGGAGTAGGTAGAGGAGGATGAAGAGGAGAGGACCACGCATCGAGCCCTGGGGGACACCTTGAGGGAGGGGGACAGTGGAGGAGGAGCAGTTGTTGATGTGGATGAACTGATGTCTGTCGGTGAGGTAAGATTTAAGCCAGGAAAGAGCAGAACCAGTGATGTTGAGTGATGTTTGTAGGCGGGACAGGAGAATGGAGTGGTTGATGGTGTCGAAGGCTGCAGTGAGGTCAAGGAGGATCAGTATATTGAGATGCCCAGAGTCATAAATGCATTACGATGCTTTATTGCAAGAGGACAGGTTAAGGAGCTCCGCTCAGACTATGGCACTTACTTCATTGGTGCAGAGCGTGAGTTAAGAAGAGCTATTGAAGGATGGAACCGGGAACAGATCAATGACCAGTGTTGGGAATAGTGTTGTCACGATACCAAAATTATGACTTCGGTACGATACCTGCCTAAAATATCTCGATACTGATACCATATATTTCTTTCTTTAATTATGTATATATGTATATATATATATATATATAAATATATATATATATATATACAAATAAAAAAGCTGCTTCTTGAAGTCTTCTTGTTTTGTTCATTTGTCTTGTATGCTCTCAGAGATTATTAAATAACCTGATTTTTTTATTATTATAAATTATTGACAAAAATGTACATGCTATGATTATGTTACTAGTACTGATTGACTTAAAATAGATAATTAAGTGGTGTTGTTGATCAGCATACTTGTGAACACCAGCACATGTAATCGTTAAGTTCATGTTACCAGTGTGAACGTTGCATTGGCATACATAGATGTGTGGAACCACATCGGACTGTTAAACAGTTAGCTTTATCCCTGATTGCCACGTGCAACTCTGATGGTGAAAATAGTTCGCTTCTCACAAAAAAAACCTTGCTTGACTTCCATCCGGGGATACTTAATGTTATGTTATCTATCGCTAACCTGCAACTCTTTGAACTCTTTGAACAAGTCTGCATGTCTGTCAGCTGAGAGCGGCATGAGTGCTCCTGCCGACCGTCCTAGGCTTGTTGAAGAAGCAGACGCGCTTACGTTGACGACAGTAAGAGCAAGCCCAAGGACACCACAAAGCCTGTCTGTAAACGATGCTTTAAATCCGTAATGACCAAGGGAGCCAACACGTCTGTCTCGCTCTGCTCTGTGACTGTCTGTCACCGTG
This sequence comes from Sparus aurata, assembly GCF_900880675.1. NCBI lineage: Eukaryota > Metazoa > Chordata > Actinopteri > Spariformes > Sparidae > Sparus > Sparus aurata. The sequence goes on from NC_044192.1 coordinate 35,378,277, forward strand.
AAACCAAGGCCACTCTGTCTGCAGCCAGTGAGGAAGCAGAGAGAAGCTGCACACAGAGAAGTTGCCCCGCTGTCACACAAAGTTCATAAAGTACCGATACTAATAAAACGTGAAAAAGTATTGTTCTTAACGGCTGGGTACTGCGGTACCTTTCTAGTATTGGTTTACTGTGAAACACTAGTTGGGAATAATGGCTATTAAATGTGGCGCGTTACAAACTGAAGCTGCTCATTGAAGCTGTTGTCATCCGACTCGGAGCTGTTTTATTTTATTTATTTTATTTAGCTTGGCGAGGGAGTAGGGAGGGGCGGGACAACCGCATAAGTGATGATGATTGGCTCTCTAAGGTAGAGTGAGAGTTTGTAAGCCAATCAGAGGCAGTGTTCAGTTTACACACAAACCACACACGCACACAGCAGCCTTGCACACACAAAACTAGCAGAGGTGAGCTGTGGACTAGCAATGGCGAGTTCGAAGGGAAAGTTGGCGTTTTCAAAGTGAAGGTACAGACACTACTTTGATCTCTTTTGTCTATGTCCATCTCTCAATGGAACACGCTTCTACAAAACAAGTGGCCAAAAACACCGTTGTTAACACTGTTGATGATGACAGCAGGCCAGGTGTGGCTAAGGTGAGCTCTGCTAACAAAGAAGGACACAGAGCTGTCACGAGCAGCTACAGCTCAATTTTTCTGCTCCAGCTTCACAAGAACTTGACACAGACTGAACTGACTGCAATGATAGGAAGGTATGTTGTTGAGAACATGCTCCTGTTATCAACAGCTGACTCAGACTCCTTAAGAGCCCTCACTGTTAAAAATATTGGGGAGAACAGGTGCCAGTCCGCCATGCAGAAAGACAAGTTCTAAATACATGGATGCCAAGTATGCTAAAATGAATGCCGAGCTCAAAAGGGGGAATAATTAAAAGTAACGCAATAGTTACTTTTCATGGTAACTAGTAACTTTTATAGTGGAGTAATTCCGTTACACGCTCAGTTACTTTTTGGAAGAAGTAACTAATAACTATAACTAATTACTTTGTTAAAGTAACATGCCCAACACTGTCAATGACACACTCTCATTGAAAGGAATCAAATGGACCTTTAATCCTCCTACCGGATCACATCACAGTAGAGCATGGGAGAGGTTAATTCGTTCCATCAGAGGGGTTCTTTGAGAGCACAAAGTTTGGACGAGGAGGGACTCCAAACAGTCCTCTGCAAGATTGAATCAATTCTAAATAGCATACCTCTTAAAAAGGAGTCTACAGATCTGAATGACTTAGAAGCATTATCACCGAACCATCTTCTGCTTCTTAAAACCAAGCCCTGGTCTGTTTCACAAGGAGGACAGTTATGCACGTTGCAGATGGAAGCAAGTCCAATATATTTCAGATTTATTTTGGAAGAGGTGGACTAAAGAGTGCTTACTGCAACTACAGGAGTGCCAGAAGTGGACAAAGGTCAAGAGGAACTTTGTTCCTGGAGACATCTTGCTCATAGTGGATGATTCTGCGCCTCGGAATTCCTGGATCATCGGAAAGGTCACTGAAGCAATTATAGACAGAAGGGGATTGGTGCGGCAGGTCCAGATTAAGACCCGGACCAGTATTCTCTGCAGACTTATCACCAAGATCTGCCTTCTTCAGGAGGCTGTACAGTCATCAAGGCTGTTTTGACTTATTTGACTCAGACTTGACATGAGTGATGATTCACTAATTACTATTACTGGGGTAAGTGTAATAATTATGGGGACGGAATGTAGGTGCCAGCTAGTATTTTTTGTGTGTCACATCCAGGGAGGAGTCAGGTGGGTGGTACATCAGCAGAGTAGTAAAATTAGCTGTTCCTCACCTGCTGTAAAATGAATGAACTGAGAGGGTGATGGGGGAAGGTCCTACTTTGCTGACAGCTAAAGTACACTGTTTTTGGATGTTTTTCAGGTTTTGTGAGGATCTTTCACTGCCTGTGTTTTTAGCCTTGATAAATATGTTATTCGGCATTCCTCTGGAGCTTAGTTTTTATAATACAGAAGCGCGTCGGGAAGTAAAGTGTTTCACTCACTTAGCCCCTTGGCAACCACTATTGTTCCATCCATAGTTGCCTAACAGATACATTTCATGTAAACAGGTGTCCTTCTTTCATATCAAGTCAGTTTGCTTTATGTTTATGAATCCCTTTGCAGGGATACAACACAAACAGGAATGGCATAATGTCATTAGCTGCACCGGGAAAATGCTTCAAGTACTGGTCCTAATAGTCACATGTTAGTGTACTGCTTAAGACTTTAACATATTAGTGAGACATTTTTTTAAGAAAATAGACTTTGCATTTCAATTTATGACCTGAGTGTCAGTTGAACACAATAGAATGTGGGAAACACAGAATGCACCTACCACCCCTTGCCACCGGTCACGTAAGACACCCACCTAACCCACCTAACCCCAGACTTGTAGTTTGTTTTTTTTTTTACATAGCAACAGTCCTATATTGTCTTTGAGAGAATCACTAAACATTTGTATGCCCTATAAACACATTCAGATGCAACTTTATGTCCTGTAAACACATTTAGTTTCCATCCTTATCCAGTTTTCTGTAATTAATATAAATATTGATGAGATGATGGAAGTCCTTTCTCTTAGGCCAAATACTCAAAGGTGTGCTGCATAAAGTCCAGCAAATAGAGTACATACTTTGTTTACATGTGTTCAATAAAGAATTCAATAAAAACAGTCTTATCTAATTCAGTTGTTGTTATTAGTGCATCATGTAAAGCGTAAGAACTGTAATGGGTCGGTTGTTTATGCTGGAAGTGTAAAGAAAAGGCATTTATCATTTTCAAGACTTTATTCAAACAAGTTAAAAATAATATAGAACAGGGAGTAAATAAAGAACAACAAATAAATAGGTTTCAGGTAGAGTCCAGCACTTGATGTGATTGCTCCAAACATAGTCCTTGAATTCTGGCCTGTAAAGCAACAGATGAGCAACATGATTAGATATTTTAATGAATCAGAGCTCGACTCTCCTCAGCATACTGTGAACATTTCATGCGCTTTCAATGGTCAATACTTTCCTGAACAAAACTGTACAGCTGTCCCAGTTTATGGGACTTTTTTTTATCTATTCATACTTTTGACTTAAAGGAGGAGCCCTTCATCTTTCTTTACCTTTTATATTTACTATGTTTATCACAAATTCAAATGGTGATTCTGATTAAGGCACTTGTGTGTCCAAGTTACATGCCTGTTTAACATACTGTACAAAAAGTAGTTTAGTTGTAGATGGTGGTTATCAGAAACAAAGCACCAGTAATGTTCTACTTTAGATACTGACCTGCTCATGTACAATCCTTTTCGCTTGAAGATCTTCTACTCGACGTAGGAACATCTGCTCCTTGATCGCCCTCCCACATCCACAGCCTCTGCCTCCACTTCCTCAGACCCTGCTGGTTGCCATACTGTTGCTCTCTCTGACTTCATGATGTGACTCGCTCTGGCTTGTCCTCATAATCAGAGTCAACAAGCTCTCATTTAGGAGGCTCTAACATGCAAAACATTGTATTATCATGAGTCCAATACAATATTCACACTCGTCTGTAAATCACTGAGCGCAACAAAAACAAAACATGTATTTGGCCCAACACTTATCTTGATGTTTTAGCTTTGGCTTATCTAATGTTACCACGGCCAGTTGCTGCTAGCTAACCAGCAATGAGTTACAACATCAAAATACACTTTTAAAACAATTTCTGAATGCTAACAAAGCTAGCTTGGCAGCTACCAGTGCTAGAAATTGGCTATGTTGGTTGTTTAGGTTCAGCATGATAATATGAGGTGTTTACTTACAGGTGAATGAGACATGAGGTAGTGACTTGTAGTTAGATGTTGTGATTAATGATGCATTGATACGCTTCCTCTTGCCGCTCGTGAGGACTCAAACTCGGTCGGTGGTATTCAGCAGTTGTCGGACAGTGGCATTCATGGTTTGGAGGAAGCAGCTTGGGAAAGAGGCCTGAGTGCAGGGTTTCGTGGCTGGATACTTTCAAAATCTAGTCAGGGCTTGACGGTTCTTTCCAACTAAGCAACCCCAACCCCAAGTTTCATTCATAGGCTCAAGATTGTGTGAATATACATCTTACCTGAGTGCTTTCTTGCGTTTTTTCTCCTCTGCTTTCTCTTTCTGTGCCAGAGTCAGAGACTCAGCTTCTGCCAAATTATCAACAGCAATGGCCAGGAAGACATTTAGAAGGATGACTTAGTGACTAGGGAGTCAAAGATTATGACACTGATTTGAACTGAGTTGAAATTGTCATGGTTGGAGTTCAGTGCTGATAAAACATAGGCATTTACATACACTCACACAAACACAAGCACATGAAGGATACAATTTCCACAGACAAAGAGAATGATGAAGTAGATGCTGACGAGGATACCAGGCATGCTTGGTCCTCCATGAGCCATGACACCATCATACATGACAGCATTCCAGTCCTCACCTGTCAGGATCTGAAACAAATAAAATGCACACATCAGTGCTATCAGCATATCTATTGTACTTAAATTTAAATTGCATTATTTAAAACACTAAGCATTTTCATGACAACCTCAATTGAACCTATTCATCAAATTTGCTTGCATCAGTAATTAAAGAGTTATGGAAATCGGACTTTAACAATTTTTTAACAATTATAGATAATTGGTTCTGAATGTCTGTGGAGTTATTAGCATAATTTATTATGGAGAGGAGAAGCTTATGTAGTAACTTTTTATGTTCTGCCTTTCCCCACCTCCTTTCTCCCTCACCTTCTCCTTCTTTGTGTGTGTGTGTGTGTCTGTGGGTGTGGAAGCAGCAGCAGCAGAGTGGAGCACCTGAGTCAGATCAACTTGTCACCCACTGGCTTTATCTACCTGGTCTCTCCACCACTTCGGCACTAGATTATTACATCCCATACAATGACTTCTGAGTGCCGCTATTTAGTGTTTTCTGTGTTTTTTGCCTTTATGCTTATGCCCTTGTCTGTGTTGGCTCAGAAATCTTCAGCTCCGTTCTGCTTTGTTTCTTGCTTGCCTGCTTTTCCTGAGTTCCTCCAAGCCGGCACCAATCAACTCTGCCTGCCTGCCTGCACCATACCCTCCAGAGAGCACTAGTTTGTGCCATTAAAGGGATAGTTCGGGTTTTTTGAAGTGGGGTCATATGAAGTACATATCTATAGTCGATCTGTTCCCTACCATAATCATCGATCTGCCCAGCCTCAGTTTGGAGAAGTAGAGAGCCGCTCCAGCCCAGACACTTAGCTTTGTACTGCAGTGAACGGGGTCCAACAAAAAGGCTCATGTAAAAAAAATCTATATAAGTTCAAGTGTACGTTGTATAGGTAAAATTCACACCGCTTTCTTTTGGCACTACATTTTCTTAACCGCAGAACCCCTGTATCCCTAAGCACTAGCGTAACTGGGCATCATCTGCGAGCGGCGGAATACAGCGCGAGGCCCAGTTGCTGGACAAGGGGTTTACTTTCGTTAAAAATGAAACTTAACTCTCCGTATCCTTCCGCATTAGCGCTCATGCGTAGGGATACTGGGGTTCTGCGGTTGAGAAAATGTAGTGCCAAAAGAAAGCGTGGTCTGACGGCGATGTAAAGCGGTATGAATTTTACCTATACAACGTACACTTGACCTGATGTAAAAAATTTTAGGTGAGCCTTGTTTTAGGTGGTTAATTTCGCTTTTTCGCTGGACCCTGTTCACTGCAGTACAAAGCTGAGTCTGGGTTGGAGCGGCTCTTTACTTCTCCAAACTGAGGCTGCGCTGATCGGTGATTATGGTAGGGAACAGATGGACTATAGATATGTACTTTATATGACCCCACTTCAAAAAACCCGAACTATTCCTTTAAGGCCCCATCCAGATGACAACGTTCTTTTGCGAAAACTCACACGTATTGCATCGTTTTGGCCGACCATCCATACAGATCCTGAAAACGCAGCGCCTGAAAACACACTTTTTTGAAAATGTGTCTCAGGGTGGAGAAATCCGAAAACGCAGCCCTCCCGTTTTCATGTGGAATGTGAATCCGCATACTTTCCAAAACGATGACGCCATCGCCCCACCCCGCGACCTCTCATAACAACAACAACAACAACAATGGCGGACTACATGCTCATGTTCCTGCCGCAGAAGATACTGAGCCTTTCTTGCAACTTACTCACCTTGTAATTGAGTGTGAGTCGCAGCAGCAGTTCGACTTCATTAACGGTCCGCACAAACGATTCTGGTTTCCTCTCACTAGCCATTTTCATCTTCTTCTTGTTGTGTCTATTGTCTGTTTTTTTACAGTGCGCAAACTTAATGCGCATGCTCCGTGCAGCGCCGTCGTACAGGGGGGAAAGGTGATGACAATTCTAAGGGCCCACAGCCCGCTATAGGGCCCACACACAGCCCCCAGTAGACTCTATGACAAAATGGTTATGCATACACTGAACTAATATATATTCATACGAATGAATCTGAATTAAAACAAAGCCACAAGTCATATAATATTCTAATTTTAATTTTTTCAGTAACCCCCTTGGCCCCTTCTTAAAAAATGGTTTGGTCCAAACCGCGGTTCGTTCTTCCCATAGTTCTTCCTTATCGGAATTAAGTGAGCGCGAGCGAACTCCAGCAGGGTTAGGATGCCCACCAAAAAGCACAAGTCCGGACACCAGAGAAGAGTTGAGAAGGAGCCTAGGAGTAGGAGCAGCAGAGCAGGGGCCCAGGACATCAACAACTTATTTTCTAAGAATGGTGAGAGTAAAACTACCGAGGGCGGCTGAAACAATTAGCCTACTTGTTCATTAATTTAATGTCTGTAACATTACCTTTGACGGGGCGCAGGCTGGAGCCTACGTTAGCTGTCATCTGGCCGCGCTACACTCTGGACAAGTCGCCAGTTCATTGTAGAGCAACGGTTCCTAGAGTAGCTATAACTGAACGTTACTAACAGGGCTGTAAACTAACTTTTGGAGAAAGTGACTCCGGCCGCAGTAAGGCGTTTGTGCAAAACTGCAGAAAAAATGGTGGGTGTTGAACCCTCTCACCGGGAAAAGTGTGGGTGTTAAAACACACACATCCACAAGGGTGCGACGCCCGTGACTGCGCCAAACTTTTAAAGAGCGGTGACGCGCACGCTACGTTGCTTCTGAGGGGAACTATTTTCTACAGTGGTGAAGTCAGGGGAGCTACTTCAGTGCGACACACAACAAATAGCCGGTTTAGCACTAAATTTCGTTACCGTCATAATTTATCACTTTACAGCTACTACAATGTTTTGCTATATCATGCATAATTTATTGCAAGAGCACGACCATCAGGACAAACATTTACCCGCCCCGTGGCAGGTATCTCTCCAAAATTAAGTCGCCAGAGGAATATTTTAGTCGCATTTGGCGAGTGGCGACCGCTAGTTTACAGCCCTGGTTACTAATTTAGGGGCTACTACAGTGACTGTGTGTTTCACACATATCACTGTCGGACAGTGCTCCAGTTTGCGCCCATTCAGAGGCTGCATTGAAATGTATTATGACGCATTCAAGTTCTACTCAGTAATTATGAGCATCTGACGAAGGTCAGTTACGTTATCATGATGTGTCCAATGTGGTCTTGTAAAATGTGTTATTAGTGGGACATTTGAATAGCCTAAATACAAAAAAGTTAAATGTTCAAAGATTTGTTTGTTTTCATAACAATATAAAATAAAAGACACCATAATAGCTGACAACAACAAAGTAAAAAAGACTATTTAGAGTTGTGGACAGTTTACACTGACTTTTGAATGGTTTAAGAAATATTTTTTGCCTGGGAAAGTGAAGCTGTCCACCTAGAGCTATGGTACTAAGAAGCCCATTTAGATTTTGTCCAAGAATAGGTTAGTTCTGCATCAGTTTCTCCATGAAACATAACATATAATGTTTACAATATATATAATGGAACAATAAACCTTTATGCTCTGCTGCACTAGAATCAGCAGAGGCTGCTTCATCTGTGTTTGACCCCACAGCAGTCGCTCAGCCCAGCAGTCCAATGATGCCTTTGATGGTGAGTGAGTGATGTAGACACTGGTTGGCTGTTTTGGTTTATTAGTGACCCACTACCTATTTGTTGAGTGGTTAATTGAAAATGTATTTGCAATCAGAGGTGTAATAACGTGTTGCAAATCAGTGAAATGAGAATAAGACAACTAATTATACATAATTTACATAATAATACTCTGACTTGTTAAGTCGTTAATCATAAAAAAGGAAACAAATTGGGTGTATTACACCAGGCACCGTCAAGAATACTGAAAAACAAGAAAATTGAAGGTGGCAATGAATGGGGTAGAGGGGCCCACACCGATATTCTTTCAGGGGGCCCAGAATTCCTAGCAACTGCCCTGGCTCCGTGTCTTCTTCTCCGTTTTTGGTGAATATCAAGCGCCACCTATAGGCTGGAATATGAACTACAGCATTTTCGGTTGTTTTCAGTGGATCTGTGTGGACGCAAATATTCTTGAAACGATGCCGAGAAAAAACGGAAGAAAAAAAGATCGTTTTCGCCCATCTGGACGGCCCCTAAATCCTTAACTCACTACTTCCCGTCTTAGTGCTCTGCATTTGGGTCCTAACAAATACCCCCACCTTAACACATTTATTCATTTCACAGCACAAATAAGATTACTTGTGGAGTTTATAGTGATCATATGTCGAAATATTTAGACACTAAAAGGCATAAACCACAGACCAGCTTAGCTTGTGTTTTGTGCACAAAACTCACAGCTTGTATTATGATTCTGGCATCACTGCATGATATGAGTTTGAAATTCCTGCTAACTATGCAAAATACAAAATGTTTTTGATAGTGACATAGGAGGGGCTGGATCTTATCAAATAGGTGCCAGTCCAAATCTCGGAGGTCCCAACATAAGTTAACCACTGCACAAGATTTAACTGAGAACAACTGAAACATAATTTTAGACAGAACCTAGCCATGGGACTAGTGCCCCCAACTGTGGTTTATTCCTTCAATTCTTTTTGGCACCCCTGTGGTCTGCAACCCTAACACTAAACACACCACCCTCATTCTATATGATCTTAATACATTCAAGCCACCCTACAGAGGACAGGCTGCTTGTTTTCATAATGTCATTCTTTTGGTCATTAGCAATAGCTTATGACCATAAATGAGGGTTGAAATGTAGACTGACTGACTGACTGATAAATTGAAAGCTTCCAGCTCTGTCTTTTCTTCACCACAATGGTCAGGCACAGTGCCTGCAGTACTGCTGATGCTGCACCAAACCGGCTGTCCATCTCACTTTACCTTCACTCATTAACAAGACTCTGATATACTTAAACCCAAGCTTGGGGCAGGAGCTCAACTCCCAGCCGGAGGGGGCAATCCACTGTTTTCCAGTAGAGAACCATGGACTCTGGCTTGGAGGTGCTGACCTTCATCCAAACCACTTCATACTTGATTCATACACTGGTGGCAGTATGCATGGGTCCGTCTCATAAATCCAGTTTGAGCATGTCGAAAGTGGTTGATCTTGGCGTCTTAGCGGAAGAAAAAGCAGAGTTGACTTGGAGGTGGTCCATTTCTCTCTGAGGGTGTGTTCTCATTTCTGTAGGGATTGCTGGAGGCAACTGGGTTGCACAGGGGGCTCCTCCACATCAAAAACATTTAATGTTTAATAAACACGAAGCAGTCTAAGGCTCATCCAGCAAGGATGTAGACTATTACTCTACTGGAAATTTCTTGGACCCAGAAATTGTGTTTCCTATAAACTTGTATGATTGAAATGTAATCTATAGGCCTAGTGGATGAAATTCAACTTGGTTGCTAAGAGTTGCATGTTGGGCAATTTGCGTAATTGGCATAATGAACTAATTAAGGAGAGACACTACAGGTGAAGAATTAGCTCATTATGCTAATTACTAAAATTGCCCAACATGCAACTTCTCTTAATCTCATTTGCTAAACCTATAGATGACATTTTAATAATAAAAGTTAATAGTTGGGCGCGCAGGTGGTCGAGTGGTTAGAGCGTGTGCCATATACGCAGCCGGCCCCGGTTCGATTCCGGCCGGAGGTCCTTTGCTGCATGTCACATCCCCCTCTCTCTCTCCCATATTTCTATCTGTCTACTGCTTAATAAAGGTGTCTATGCTGAAAAAATCTTAAAAAAAAAAAAAAAAACAGTTCATAGGAAACAACATTTCTGGGTTTAGAATGGGCCATATAGGGGTTTCCAGTAGACTATATGGCCTGGCTGAAAGTAAATCTGACGTTTGTGGATGCTCCCATTTAGTAACTGCTGCACATGAAAAAGCCAGAAATTGCTTCTGCAACCTAATGTGATGGAAAAGTGTCAGGTCGCAGACTTGCAGCTGCTTTTAAACTCTTCTTACATCATTGCTGATCCAAAGGAACTGCAGTAGGTTAAGGCACATTTTCAGCCAATGGAAAATCTGTGTAATTCTTACAGCCAGGTGAGCAGATTTATACACAAACATACATACATACATACATACATATGCATAAACATACGCACATATACATACAGTATACACACATACATATAGATGTATACATAACAAAAAGGAAAGCATATACCTCGGCTCGCCAGCACTGAAGCTGTGCACTAGACAAGGCATGGTTCACATGGATTTAATCACAATCACAAATGCAAGATGACTGCTAAGCAATAATTAAGTGGGCACAGTTTTAAGTTTACATAAGTGCGTCAAAATCGGATCCCAGACAGAGAAGAATTTGTCCCTGGAACCCCTGAGAGTGTATTTTATTTTCTCTAATTGTATGAATTGTGTCAGGTCGCTAAACCACAAAGAAACTTTGGGTGGATTTTTTTATTTCTAATGCAATAATATTCTTCTACATGCAAGCAGCGCAGTAAAAGCAATTAAGTTTATATAGCTTTTCCTTAAAGGAGAACTTCGGTCGATTTAAACATGCAGCTTCATTGCTCAAGCTACCCTTGACTTGCCAGTACCGAAGACGCGAACACATTTGGTCCAACCATTACAGAGCTCCGTGAACGGAGATTTAGCATTGACAGCTAACAGCATGGGGTCAGAACTTTACACTGTGTTTTAAGCGTCTTAACATGCTCCACATCTCACACCAAAAGTTATGCAACATCAGCAGACACCTTACAACACAGCACTGTAGCGTGTATGACTGAAAATGAATAAAAAAGTAGTTAAAACAGTGTGTTTGTGCAAGCAGCCACGTACCTGTTTGTTGACATCCGCGTCTTCCGGTAGCTAGACCAAACTAGTCAATCCGTCGAGCACGCGCTTACTCCCTCACTGGTGGAGACGGAAACGTATTCCAGCATTTTCGTGTTTTTGTTCATAATGTACATGTCCATCTTACAGCCTGTCATGAGCCATGAGCCTAACAATAGCCTCTTAAGCCTGTTAAGTGAACACTCGATGGATATACTAGTTTGGTCTAGCTACTGGAACACACGGATCTCAACAGACAGGTATGTAGCTGCTTGCACAAACACACTGTTTTAACTACTTTTTTATTCATTTTGAGTCATACACGCTACAGTGCTGTGTTGTAAGGTGTCTGCTGATGTTGCATAACTTTTGGCATGAGATGTGGAGCATGTTAAGACGCTTAAAACACATTGTAAAGTTCTGACCCCATGCTGTTAGCTGTCAATGCTAAATCTCCGTTCATGGAGCTCTGAAATGGTTGGACCAAATGTGTTCACGTCTTCGGTACTGGCAAGTCAAGGGTAGCTTGAGCAATGAAGCTGCATGTTTAAATCGACCGAAGTTCTCCTTTAATGTTGTATGTTTTCTATCTGTGGTACCAAATATGGCCATAGCTACATTGGGTTGGAGATTAATATTCAATGCTTCTGAAAACGTTTTAAAGATGGTAGACCAATAGGTTGCCAGGGCTGGACATGACCAAAACATATGTGTTAAGTGTGTGTGTTTCGATACTTATCACAGCTTGCATCGGTGTTAGGATATATTTTAGCCAGTCTTGCTTTGGAGTAGTGGATGCGGTGTAGGAATTGTGAATTGTATAATGCTTATTTTGGCACAGGAGGTGCTGTCGTTTACTCTTAGTAAAGCGCTCTCCCAAATGTCCTCTTCTAAGTCCTCCCCCAAGTCATCCGCCCAGTCTGCTCTGATCTTTGCCAGTGTTGTGTTTTTAAAAGAAGCTATACAATCATTAATTCTTGAGAAAAGTCTTTCAGAATTGATCGGAGATTTTAACATATCATCTAGACCAGAAGATGATGATATGTATGAAAAGTTGGGATCATGATTTTGAAGGAATTGGCGGACTTGGAAATATCGAAATAAGCTAGACCGAGGGAGGTCAAATTTGTGCGATAAATCCTCAAAACTTGTTAAGGTACAGTAGTATGTATATGTCCTGAAAATTATGAATGCCTCCTCTCTGCCAGAGAGTAAATTCAGAGTCTGACCTAGCTGGGGGAAAAAGGTGATTATTGTGTATGGGACCTAGATGGAGAAGGTTTTTAGTCCCAATGCTCCGTCAAAGTTGAACCCATATTTTGAGGGTGTTCATGACTAGAGGTGGGAAAAAAATCGATATTGCAATATATTGTTGTGCTCACTGTCACAATAAATAATCGATACACTGACGGCAAATATCGATATTTTATTACAACACACATTATGGATTTACCCCGTTGTCACCGTCAGTACTTAATCTATCCTGTCCTGTTTGTGGGGGCGCTAGTCCCGTATATGAGGGTAAAGTAGGCATAAGCAGCGGCCGGTGAAGAAGACGAGTTACCAACAGAAGAAGAACAGATGCAAGAATGGCGGATAATACGAACAACGAAAAACAAATCAAAGACCCACCCGCAAGTTTCCACTCTAAAGTGTGGACCCACTTTGGCTTTTACGAGACAGATGACGGGAGAACACTGGTGCGGTCGTTATCGCCGTCAGCGGGGGGGGAGCGTTCGTCCGTCAGCCGGGGGACCGACAGATGAACGGACGCTCGTCACCGTCAGTCTGGGGGCGCTTTTTTTTAACGAGAAGACCACGGCAGCCCACTAACACGCGCTATAAAGCAGCTTACATTGAAAATGAGTATAGCGGCGCAGCGCCGCTGTTCCACCGTCTGGAGAGAACCCTGAGCTGGACACATTAAAGTGCATGAACATTAATAACATGTCTTATGTAAGCCAGGACAGTGCTTTCTGATACTGAAAAGTCAGTAGCAACTTGTTTTATGTAAACTTGGGCCCGTTTTAGTTTAACAATAGTTAAACAAGATAAGAATAACATAAAAATTAAATGAAATATTGGGCACATTTCAGTATGCAACCAATTATGTGCAGAGTTATGTTCACCCATCCAGTACCTGGGAAGTAGGAACATAAAAGTGCTTTGGGTCAACTGGACACATCAAGGCATATTAAATTTATAGAAAATAAAATAAAATAAATGCAATAGATGCATAAGAAGTTTTCCTTTTTATGGGTATTTTTCCTTTTTCAGTTACATATCGTGATATATTGTTGATGAAATTTCTTGCAATATATCGAATATTGCAGATATCGTGTATCATGATATTATCATTATCGTGGGCCGAATATCGTCACAGTATCGAATCGTGAGTTACCCGTATCGTCCCACCCCTATTCATGACTATAGGATTGTTAGTGTATTGTAAGAAAGAGAGGGGAAATCTGGAGGTGACCAGGGCTCTGAGAGAGGTGGAGATGCAAGATGCAGCTTCAAAGTGGCACCAGTCTGCCTCGGGAGTATGGAGCCAATACATGATATTTTGAACATTTGAAGCCCAATAGTAGTGACAAAAATTTTGAAGGGCTAACCCACCTTGGTTTTTAGGCCTTTGTAACAGTTCTAGCTGTATTCTAGGCTTCTTCCCGTCCTATATAAATGAAATTAAAGCCCTATCAATAGATTTAAAAGGTTACAGTAAAGCACCGTCCTGTATTCGAAAAGCCAAGACATTTACAGGATAACAGTTCAATTTGTACCCAGAAAAGGCACCAAACTTCCTCAGGGTGTAGATAATGTGAGGAGCACATGAAACAGGGTCAGATACATACATTAACAAATCATCAGCGTAAAGAGATACTCTATGCTCTCTCCCCCTCCTATGAATCCCAGTAATTGATGGTAATGTTTTGAGTGTAAAAGATAAGGGCTCTATGGCCAAGGCGAACAGCAATGGACTGATAGGGCAGCCTTGACGGGTGCCCCTTGACAGATGGAAATACTGTGAGCGCTTACTGTTAGTGATTACAGAGGCTTTGGGAGAGGTATATAAAATTTTAATCTATGAGATAAAATTAGGGCCATATCCGAATTTATTTAAACATGCAAATAAATCCCCATTCTACCCTATCAAACGCTTTCTCCGCGCCCAGCGCGATAACCACTTCAGGTACCACGCTGGACCAGTTTGGTCAGCAGGTATCATGTCGTGCATTGTGGTTTCAAGGCATAACACAAGGGCTTTGGCCAAGATCTTCACATCACAGTTTAGGAGGGAGATGGGTCAATATGAGCCACATTCTGTGCTATCTTTACCTGGCTTAAGCAGGAGAGCAATTGATGCTTCAGTCAATGCCCGTGGGAGTGACCCATGGGACAGAGAGCCAATAAACATATCAAGTTAAATTGTTGATAGTTAAAACTTTTTAAAGAATTCTATGGGATACCCATCAGGGCCTGGTGTCTTGCCACTCAGCATTGCCTTTATTGCAGTAATAATTTCTATACAGTTTAGCGGAAGCTCGGTTTCAGTCCTATGAACTGTTGTTACAGAGGGAGCCTGGAGGTTATTGGAGAAATCCAAGAAGTTCCATGTCAGAGCAATCATTTGTCATCTCTGATGTATACATATTTTAAAAGAATGAGGTACATTTTGCTTTTATTTCTTCTGGGTCAGGAGTTAGTTCACCACCTTCTCTCCGAATCTGTGGGATTTGTTGAGAGGCTGAGCGGCACTTAAGTTGGCGTGCTAATAAACGTCCAGCCTTGTCACCATGCTCATAGACATACCCCCGTGATTTTAATAGGAGACGTTCTGTTTTCCTGGTTGAAAGCAAATTATACTGTGTTTTGAGGTCCAGTTTCCTCTTGTAAATCTCAGGTGAAGGAGAAACAGAGTACTGAGCATCCACCATAGATATTGCCTCAATAAGCTCCTCTTGCTTAAATCTTTTCATCTTATTGATAAGTTAGCTGAATACAATATAATCTCACCCCTGATTACAGCTTTTAGTGTTTCCCACAGGAGAGAAGGAGAAATGTCATCTATTTTGTTGGAGTTTATAAAGTCATCTATTTTTTGGGATATCATTTCACAAAAGCTCTCATCGGCCAGGAGGTCTCTGTCTGGTTTCCAGGAGGGGTGTTGTAACTGGTAGAGAGGAAATGCGAGATCTAGTGATACAGGTGCATAATCTGACTCTGCTATAGATGAATATTCAACTTTTTTGACAAAGGGGAGAAGGTTCTGGTCAATGAAAAAATAGTCTATTCTGCTATACGAGTGATGTACACTAGAAAAAAAAAGAGAAGGACTTAATTTGCGGAAATAAAAAACGCCAGGGGTCAACACCTCCTATCTGGTCCATAAAAACTGATAATAGCTTGGCTTTTTGAGAGTGATTTGTAAATTTAGAATTGGAGTGGTCAAGTGCTGGATTCATCACACAGTTTAAGTCTCCGCTAAATATCAATTGTTGTGAATTCAGATCTGGGATTAATGATATAATTTTGCCCATAAACTTATCATCAGCGGCTGTGGCTCAGTGGGTAGAGCTGAGGACTAGTGACCAGAAGGTCACTGGTTCAAATCCCTGGCTCCCCTGGGCGGGACTGAGCTACAAGCCGAAGCATCCTTGAGCAAGATGCTGAACCCCAACACTGCTCCTGATGTGCAGTTGGCACCTTCGTGGCAGCCACTGCCATCAGTAAGGGCCCTGCGATGAGCTGGCGTCTCATCCAGGGAGCACCCTGGCCTTCGCCCATAGAGCCACTGGATTTGGCCCCAGTATCCCCGCTCCACCTTGAAAAAGGTGGTATAAAAGCGGTAACATCACCCGCGACCCGCATGGATAAAGCGGAAGAAAACGAACGAACTTATCATCATCCCAATTCGGGGCATAGATTTTTACTGAAACCACAGGCTTGTGGTAGAGGAGCCCTGAAACCATCACGAATCGTCCTTGCAGATCTGAGAAAACAGTGGTTGCATTAAACTGATTTTTTTTTTTTATGGATCAGTATGGCTGTTTCACAAGTTTTAGAATTGAGGTTGGAATGGAATACATTCCTCACCCATCCTTTTTTACGTCTGACTTGATCTTTTACCAATAAGTGGGTTTCCTGGAGGAATGCAACATCACATTTTAAGTACTTAAGATGATTAAATATCCTAGCTCTTTTAACCAGCCCATTCAGACCCTTTACATTCCAACTAATGAATAATATAGCAGCCATCTTTGCATCAATACAATTCACCATGTTTAACTAAAGAAAATTAGATGAGGGAAGAGAAAACAATAATAATAATAATAATAAAAGGGTAAAGCAATGATCATGTTAAAGTGCACAGTCTGGTATGTTTCTTCTCTTAAGTGAGTAAAGGCGAGTATATGTGGCAAAAATACGGTGGTGTCCCTTTCCCTAACCCTGTCCAAAAGCGAAAACAAAACTAGAACTAAGCCTATACTTGTCACTCTCACTGAGGCAAGCTGCAGGCTAAACACTATTTCAGAAAACTTCTGGTAGTACATTTTCTCAATACTTTTGCCCAGGAAGGCTCCCAGTTCCTGTGATTAGCTATATTAAAATCTCTCAACACCAAGGTGGAGACAACAATCAAGTGATTGAACAGCACAATAATTGTCAAACAAGTGGGCACACATGTGTGTGCATATATACATATACATATATACATATACATATATATGTGTATATATATATATATATATATATATATATATATATATATATATATATATATATATATATATATATATATATATATATGTCTCTAATAAAATGAGTGTATGCCTAGTCTGCAGTAGGGGTAGACATGTTTTTTAAGGGCCTATACTGAAACCGATTAGATATCAAGGAGACCGAAAAAACAATTATTGTCAAGTCTTGTCATAAATGAGAATAACCACTGATGAATAAATTTAAGAGATTCTTAGTAGTGCAATTAAGTACAATTTTGAGTTACTTTATTTATTTTTGGCATCCACTGTTCACAAAGGATATGTGTTGTGTGAGTTGACTTTGGGCTACACAAAGAACTCATAAACCTCCAAGGTTATGAGGCCTGGTTGAAGGATAGGACAGATACACAACTGCATTGTTCTGCTACTTTATACTTCCACTCAGTGTTTATAGGCTTAACAGTTGTGACATGTAACCAATTTGATGGTGCTTTGGGCGTGACATTGAGTGAGACCACAGAGGAGTGAGTATACAGATACAAAGGATGCTTATGGGTAGGAAAAGGCATAAATGTGTAAATACATCACACATATACATCATTTATCTTGCCACAGGTTTTCCTTCAATGCAGTTGCTTATCTGTCCTATCCTTTAACCAGGCCTCAAAACCTCAGAGGTCAACAATGGATGCCAAAAAGAAAAAAAAAATGAAATCCCCCACCTCCCACCAAAACTTTTGTACCTGGAACACAGTGATGAGAGCCTGAGGGAAGCTATCAAAGGTGCTGCGAGGTTTGGGCTGGTTGGGAAAATTGAACTTCCCTCCAAACACCTGCATACCGAGCAGGGAGAAGATGACAATGAAGAGGAACAGAAGAAGCAGCAAGCAGGCAATGGAACGGACCGAGTTCAAGAGGGAAGCCACCAAATTACTGAGAGATGTCCAGTATCTAGAGTACAAAAGATAGATTCAATAAATCATAAATCATTCTGCCATTTTTTTCTAACCATAAAATTAGGCTCAAACTGTTTTGGGATTTTGTGAAAATACCATTGACTCAATTGGGTTTTACTTAGATTCACTTTAAAGATAATAGGTTTAAAGCAGATAGCCATCATCAATGTCGATTTGGTTTACTACTTACTAAACTCTAAGGCTACACGACAAAAAACATGAAAACAAGTCTATTTCATGTTTAAGCAAGGACAGTTATTCTGGGTGGAGCCCAAGAAAGTCTTAAAGCAACCTTATGTAACTTTTTTTTTAACTTTACATAACAGCTTCAAAATCATTGTAATTGTACAGTGTCTTAAAACAGAGTCAATGGTCTCTCTGTCTATGTCACTCTGCCCAACATGTCTTGTTATTGCACTATGTTACTTCAGTGAGAGTAGGATCACAGTGTAACATACATGTATATTACAAAATACAAGACATATTTTAGTTTATTAGTTTTGTTCGTACTTAACAACTACATTACATCTGAAAAATTGTTATAGACCTGAGATTTGTTTTCCCTATAGTGCTGTTGCACCAAATGTCATTGCAATTTTTACATGATGTTGCTTTGAGTTGAGTATGGGTTTAACCTTTAGTGGTCTGACACACAGAATGGCACATGAAGTAAACCATTAATTGCAGCCACAGAGAACTCACACCCTCCCTGTTCTTTTAACCTTACTAATCCTTAAATATTAAATGAACCCTTAAAATGTTGTGAAAATATAGGGTCTAATTTACAAGGACCTTTCACATTTCTAAACATAATGGTGCACTTGTATAACAAAATAAGTATTTAATTTAAGTTCAGTAAAGTCTTCTGATTGAAATGAAGATGCTACACATCAAGGAGTCTACTTGCCAAAGTCTTTCTTTGGCAAAAAGTATGACTGAATATTTGGTTTGGTAAACAAGTGTTGTGTTTTAATTTGTTCAGTGAAGGCTTTCTGGGGAGTTAGTGATCAGATCAGTGAAGGATAATAACCGATTTCTTAACATAACAGCTAAACTTTAAAAATGCTAACTCACCTGGTGACTTTGAGGAGGCGGAGCAGGCGTATGCAGCGCAGCACAGAGATGCCCATGACTGACATGACGCCCATGTGGACAAGGATGAGCTCGATGATGCCAGTGGACACCACAAAGCAGTCAAAGCGATTGAAGAGAGACATGAAATAAGAGGGCAATCCTAGGGCATACATCTTCATGAACATCTCAAGGGCAAACATGGACAACAGCAGCTTATTGGCATTGTCTGTTGATGGTGGATGGGGGCCAAACAGCATTGGGAAGGGAAGAGAAAAAAAACAAAAAAAACATTGGAGACAGTTTTTTAATTGTGCTTAGTTTGGAGCACACACACACACACACACACACACACACACACACACAAATAATTTATATATTTTAAGTGGTTAATAGAAATACATTTCATTTTAAAAACTGTTTAGAAAGTGAAGACTGCTTCAGGCTCAAACTGGTAATATCTTACAGAGTTGCCAGTCATGTTTACCCAAGTGTTCCATTAAAAACTGATCCAGGGCTGCCCTGATCTGTGCCCAACTAATTAATTGATGAATAGCAGGTGGTTAATACCAAAGGCATATCGGACTGTGTATGGGAGGGACAGAAAGAGGTCCTCAGAGGGTGAGGGTTTAATACTATGATAGAAAGGGTTAATACACACACAATAATGGTACAGATATAGACCTAGTGGCAGAAACTTATGAGTGGGTGGACATTACATTTTCATTGGGGGGCACAACGCAGCATTTGATCTTGATGCACCATGTGAAACAAATTGAATTAAAGCAGCAAGCAGCGATGAACGGGCCCTCGCAGTCCATGCGCGTCGGGCCATGCTGCAAACCTCACACTTCGAACATGTGAAGTTTGGTCCCGATATGAATGAGGAAGTTCTTTCTTGATGATTTGGTGGCCTGCTCCTGCCGGTACTAAATAGTGTATGCTGAAGTCAGAAGAACTATCTGCAATCTAGACAAAAACAAAATGGACTACAGGTGAAAAATCCCTCAAACGAATTTGTGGTCAGTTATGTTTTGATTATTGATTGGCGGCGACGCTGTCGGAAGGTGTGCTCACCTTTTAGTTGCATGTCATCTTGTAGCGTATGATATGGAGGAAAAAAAACCATAAATGCCATGTAAATAGGATGTTTGTCTGAATTCCTGTGTCCAGTAGGTGGCGCTATGGATATGACACAGTATTGATGCATGGAGGTATTAAGGGCGACATTGTATACATGACTGATGAGTTTAGTATAAATGGGAAATTGTGTGTTGAAGTTATAAGGACTTGATGCTCCCTGGTGAAGCATGAAAATGGATGGCACCATGACACCCACCATGTTTGACGTAGGTGAACGTTTTTGATAACTTTTCATGTTCAAGGTCTGAGGATGATACTGAGTGAATTGGAAGTCTGTGGTGTTCAATCTGTAGGAGGATTTCGTTAAAGTACAAGGTGAGTAAATGGATCAAAATGGGAGTGAAATGGGAGCTTTGAAACAAAATGGCCAACTTCCTGTTGGAGTGATAGTCAGTGTGTTTACATGCACAGTTTAGTCAGATTACAGCCATAGTTCGACTATGCTACTCAACCAGACAACTGCAATTATCTGAGTATACATGCCGGTGAGAAAATTGGATTATTGGGCCAAAGCATGTCATACGCTAGGTGGCGCTGTGCCCATTTCAACTAGTGGTAACAGAGCCACCTCCGGCAAACCTCTTTACGTCACCAGCTGCCTCAGCGTTCAAGAAAGATGGCGTACGAAGAGTGAGACGAAGCTACATCTTTGTACATTTCGTATATGGTGTACATGATAATTACACAAACTAGGGGCACAATGGCACTCTTTCTTGCGGTGATTTCGGATAAAAGACGCCGCCGCCGCCGCCATCCGTCTACTTCCGGCTCACGGCCCCGGGGAAAAAATCTTGCGCCTGCGCAGAACGTAAAATCCGATCCGATCTGATGGAACATATACATGCAGGAGTAATGCGACTATCAATCTAATAATCTGGGTACTTTAATTCGACTAAGAGAAATCCGATCCGGTCCGATTTTAGTCAGACTGAGGTGTATACATGCATCTTAAAGATCCGTTCATAGTCAGACTAACCCAGTAATTCGTTTTTCTTGAGTGTCATGTAAACGCGCTGAGTTTGGTAACGGTCATGATACATATGCATAACGAATGTCATTCATGGATGTGCATGTAGGAGGTGGGGCTTGGATTTGTAATATTCCAGGGGGAGCTATAGAGTCAGGAGGGCATTGGCAATAATTGTACCAAGTTTCGTGTTAATCCAACTTACCAATGTGGAGATATAGAATACTTCAATTTAAATCATCAGTGGTAATCAGTGATCAGTAATTTGGTAATCAGCCAAAATTTTGCAGCTTTATGTCATTTGGACACACCAACGTGAAGATAAGAAATCAGCTTCCTGTTTTGAACGAAATCTGCATGAAGTTGTTATTTCATTGAGGAACACTCGTCATTTGCTTAAATCATTTATTGCGACAAATGATATACAGTTAGGCTTGGCGCTGAAGGCTCCGCTCCAGGAGCTCCCTGGATTTGACAAGCAGCATGCTAGGTCAATCTGGGGAGCGCAGTGCATAACCCCCCCCCCCCCCCCCGAAGAGTCGA
This sequence comes from Sparus aurata, assembly GCF_900880675.1. NCBI lineage: Eukaryota > Metazoa > Chordata > Actinopteri > Spariformes > Sparidae > Sparus > Sparus aurata. The sequence goes on from NC_044192.1 coordinate 35,399,949, forward strand.
AGCAACTACATAAATTGAGCCATTTTAGCCTCAGAATAAGCAGGTGGAGGATGGGGTGGTGGTGGCAAGCTTGCCGGCAGCAGCGATGTGCGTGCAGCAGTGTTGAGGGAGACAAGGGCATAACCATGGTATGGTTATTTGGTTATTTGGTATTTTCTTCTAGTCTTCAGGCAATACACTGAATTTGATTTGATCTTCTCCCCATTCTTTTTTTCGATTACTTTGTGTTCTGCATCGTTACTTCAAAAGATATGGCAACATGAACAGTTAATCTGTGGTAATACAGGGAGGCATTTATTGCCTTAATCCAAACAAAAAACCTTTACTAAAGGGCACAAAACACACATAATACATGGCCTGTGGTCCCTATAGTTTTTCTATGGAGGACCACCTGCTAAGTCAAATCAAATTGCTAAATCTGAATGAACTTTCATGATGTGTTTTTGTGATTGCTCCTTTAAATTATTAATAAATTAAAAACTAGGACAGGATTAGAGCAAAGTTTATAAGTAAATTGAAAAATCATTATTATCAAACGTTTTTGTTTAACACAACAGTAACACAACTACAATACAAAAATTATATTACATATCATATTCAGTATATTTATTTAAAAACCAGTAAATGTATTCATTTAAATACATGTTTCAATTGGAATGTATCAAGGTTATTAACCTTGTTATTATTATCATGGTCTAAGCCTAATTTATACTTTCTGAGTTGGCTAACAAATGATAAATGACCAGTTGCACATTGAAAATTAATATTAACTAATGCTGAAGATGACTAAAATATTATTTTCACCACCATTATCTACCTGGATATTGCTGGACTGAAAGGCCTCTGCATCTGGGTCGGGGTTTGGGTATGTCAGGGTCAGGGGTTGGGGATTTCTCTCCTTTCTGCGTGTCTTTAGTTCCTCGTTTTCTTCCGCATGATTGCTCATGTGCTTGAACAAATCTTTAGTGTTACCACTGTATTTTACTCCCTTCTTACAAATGATACAGGTCACTGTTGTGTAATTTTCGGCTTTGGGTCAGAAAGGTAACGCTGTGTGGCCTTGATGCCTGTCAGTCATGATGAGTCGTGTCTCGTCACCTCTCCGTTGTGTCTGCAGCTGAGCACTGTGGGCAGAGCTGATGCGTCTCTCTCTTCCTTGGCTGGGAGAGTTATCATACCGTAAAATACCAAAAAATAGACGGGGCGTTTATCTGTTTCAGTCACTTAACAGACCTGGCGGCAATGGGACCAGGCGGCAATTTGGGACAGGTGTTTAATTCCTTCCTCTCAAACATCCAGGATGAAAATGTCACAAACTTTGCCAGCTTCTCTGTGAATTCTCTGGCATCTTTCTGCAAGTGAAGTTGTTGCGGCGGAGGAAAGGATTTAACCAACCGGCACTTGGGCAAACTCCTCATCTCTGCTATCACTCACGGTGGTGTAAATTTGTTTCGCCATCGCCCTGATCATTTTGCGAGACACTCTCTCGTGGCGTGCCCGTTTGCTGATAACCTATCCCTGCATGTTTATCTCAAGCTCCTCACTAGCCCTCTTCCTTCCTCCACCAGGCAGCCTGGCCCTCTCGCTGTCCTCCTCGGACAGACGCTGAAGCTCAGTTTTATTTTTTCGCCAATCTCTCATTCTCTTGGGGTCAACAGGGAAATTTCTAGCAGCTGCTTCTCCTGAGTTTTCCTCTGCATATTTTACGACAGAAAGTTTGAATTTCAAATCATACTTTTTATTTTTTTGCTACACCAGAGCCATGGTGATCAGTGTGATATTGACTGACACAAAGCAAGCACGATTCGTGAAAAAGGCGATGAAGAAATTATTTGGAACTGGCGGTTATTTACCAAAATATACACCTGCACCCGGTGTGTAAAGGGGACCCTGCGGTTAATTAAAACCCCGGCTATTATTTGGTAATGTACGGTAGTTACCAAGGCAACGCGCAGCAGTAAAAATATTTAAAAAAATAATAATAAAATAAATAAATAAAAAACGGCCGTCCATTGGCCCATTATTGATCGGCCCACCGGGAAAAATCCCGGTACTCCCAATGACCAGTCCACCCCTGCAATAGCAGTTCTCTGGAGTGGCTGTGTGTGTGTGTGTGTGTGTGTGTGTGTGTGCGCGCTTGCGTTCAGGGGCACAAAAAAATATTTGCACCGGGGCCTATCACCATGATGTTATGCTACTGGAAAAAATACACGGACATTTAACTGAGGAGGATTAACTAATTTAATGAGGAAAATATCAATTTCATTAAAATATTAATTACATTATCTGCACTGATCTTCCAGCAGCAGAAACAATTTGTGTACCTCTACATTAACATGTGCACAGGAGGGACAGCTGATAAGCTTAATTGATTGTTTAAAACTTCTGACTTGTTTCCTTTGGAGAGTTTATGACTACAGCTTTTAGTGTTTATTAACTGTGCCATGATATTTGTTACAGAGACATTACTACTTGCATTGGAATGTTTAAAATAACTTAAAGCAGCCTCTCAAATCATAAAATCAGAGTGTATACACAGTGTGAACCTGCGTGTGTAGATGGATCCCGCAATCTGAATCATGTCCAGGGAAGCACAGGTGGGCGTATGTACAATTGCTATTTTCAGGACATGGGCGTTGGGCGTTAAAATGACAACTGCGTCAGTCTGAAACTAGCAATGACAATGCGCTGCACTGTGCACCGCTTAGAACCAAGCGTAAGAAAGAGCCCTCAGTGTTAAGATATGGGACCTTTAGATCTTTTTACATTTAAACATGCAGCTTCATTGCTCAAGCTACCCTTGACTTGCCAGTACCGAAGACGCGAACAAATTTGGTCCAACCATTACAGAGCTCCGTGAACGAAGACTTAGCATTGAACAGTTTGAGTCATACACGCTACAGTGCTGTGTTGTAAGGTGTCTGCTGATGTTGCATAACTTTTGGTGTGAGATGTGGAGCATGTTAAGACGCTTAAAACACAGTGTAAAGTTCTGACCCCATGCTGTTAGCGTTCAATGCTAAGTCTCCGTTCACGAAGCTCTGTAATGGTTGGACCAAATTTGTTCGCGTCTTTGGTACTGGCAAGTCAAGGGTAGCTTGAGCAATGAAGCTGCATGTTTAAATCGACCGAAGTTCTCCTTTAACATAGATTTTATTACATTTATTTGTATAAGTTATTTTGTCAATGCAACTTGTAAACTATTACCTTCTTGTTCTATTCTGTAAATGCGACATCTATTGCATGTTTGTCCATCCTTGAGTTTCGTCTATTTTTTTCTTTTCTCCCTGTTAACGTTTTTTCAATATGGCAACTCAAGGACAGGGGATGTCTTTCACTGTTCAGATTCTAAAGCTTACTGAGAAAATTAGGGCTATTTAAATAAAATTGATTAGATTTGATTTAAAGTCTTACTTTTGGTGTTGTCTTCAGGATCACTACCACTCAGTCCTAGGGGAAATGCGGATGTGTGTGTTTTGCAGTATGTGGGTGTGTGTTTTTATATGTACAGTATCTGTATATATTTTATATGTTCTGTGATTCTACTGGCATATGTTGCAAAAATGTGTATGCTTGTATGTATAGGTGTGTGCGGATGTGTGGATGCATATGATATTTTATATGTACAGTGTCTTATTTTTGTAGTCTTTATTCTAATTATATGTATTTATTATGTATGTTTAAGCTCCGCTCAGACAGTGAGTCTAAATTATGTTTTACACACTAATGCACTGACAATGTAACATCTAAATCTTACACACTGTCTTGTGTCTAACAACACAATTATTCTTTTGGTTTTTTCTCTCCACTATATCCATCTTGAATCCTGCAATTGGAGTCATGACACTTGCTTTCAGACCTGTAATGACACCAATTTATTAAATCTTTTTCCACCAATAAACAGTTATTTTTGGAAAGAATCATGTAAATAGGTCTTCTGATACAGCCAAATCTTTTCTGATGCCATGTTTGTTGTTTGTTCTGTCTCTGCCATTGCTTTAGACCTTTCCACCGTTTACAGTCGTCTGACTGCATCGACTGACTTACCTTTTCCTCTTTTCCCAATTACTCTCAAAAGTATTTATACCTTTCCATCTAAACCTGCTCCTGGAAAGATTGTCTCATTAAAAGGAAGTTGATAAATGTTCTATCACATCCCAAACACAAGATGAAATGCATTTAGGAATGTCAGGTGTCTCTCACCTTGCCAATTTGTAAGTCTCTGAGACTGCTTGTGGTGTTCCGTTGCGATGGCCAGCGTATTGAAGAGGACGAGCACAATCACCCACCAGTAGAACAGTCTGGACTTCACATAAACTCTGCATTTACGTCGTAACCAGCGATTCCACTTACGAGCCAGCTTACTGCACAATTGGGAAAGAAAGACGAGATGATTTAGGAGAAATGGTGAGTCCAGTCATGATGACTTTTCATTGACCGTGAGGAACTCCATTACTCTTCCACCTCTTTTCTACCTTTTCCCCTCATGCTTCTAATGATTTCCAGGGGCACTTACAAACTACTCCACCATATTTCCTCAAATAATGGCAGGGATCTCTATGTTCACCTCAACCTCAGATGGGAACCAGGCCAAGCTTTATTTGAAGCAGGCTATATTTCAGATTCCCTCTTATTTATACGGTATAAGCTACAATATAAACACCGATCAGGCATAACATTATGACGACTGACAGGTGAAATAAATAACACTGACTATCTCTTCATCATGGCATCTTTTAGTGGGTTGGATACATAAGGCAGCAAGTTAACATGTTGTTCATGTGTAAGAAGCAGGAAAAATGGGCAAGCATAAGGATTTGAGCAAGTTTGACAAGGGCTAAATTGTGATGGCTAGATGACTGGGTCAGAGCATCTCTTGTGGGGTGTTCCCGGTCTGCAGTGGTCAGTACCTATCAAAAGTGGTCTAAGAAAAGGAACAGTGGTGAACTGACAACAGGGTCATGGGTGGCCAAGGCTCACTGATGCACGTGGGGAGCAAAGGCTGGCCCTTGTGGTCCGATCCAACAGACGAGCTACTGTTACTCAAATTGCTGAGGAAGTTAATGCTGGTTCTGATAAAAAGGTGTCAGAACACACAGTGCATTGCAGTTTGTTGTCTATGGAGCGTCATAGCAGCAGTGCCAACAAGACTTGGCCTCTGAATTCCCCAGATCTCAATCCAATCGACCATCTGTGGGATGTGCTGTACAAACAAGTCTGACCCATGGACGCCCCACATTGCAACTTACAGGAGTTAAAGGATCTGCTGCTAACATCTTGGTGCCAGATACCACAGCACACTTTTAGGGGACTAGAGGAGTCCATGCCTTGACAGGTCAGGGCAACATAATATTAGGCAGGTTGTCATAACGTTATGCCTGATCGGTGTATATTTAGTCATATTTTAGGGAAAAAAGCATGCTTGTTGTCTGGTCCACTCCCATTTACCCTGTTCACTCTGTGTTATGCTGTTGAACTCAACTCTTCCTAGATAAATGACAATGTTCACATTTAAAGCTTTCTGCTGTTTAGTGAACATAATCCCTTAAATTCTGAACAAGACTTTTAAATGTCACATTGGCTTATGTAAGATTGTACCAACATGTTTCAACAAATAAAATGCCATCCACCTATCAAAAATCTTTAACATGGTGAGCATTGGCCCTGAGTGTGGATTTCATGTCACTAAGATGCCACTAGAGCAAGGGTCAATTTATTATCTCAAGTGAAACGGGATCATATTTTTAGAAATATAAAAAAAATACAAAAATACAAAGATGAAACACAAAAGCTCCAAAAAGTTGAAAATAGTCTGATGGGGCGTTAGCAACCCAGAAATAACAAAGATGTTGGCATGGACCCCCGAGGCAAGAACTGGTGTGATGTCACCCGGGACACCTGATGCCGGAACTGACTGGACGTTGGCTGGGGTGCGAGATAGGCTTGGCTCTGGGGCACTGGGCAGTGAAAAAGCAGCTGGGCAGCAGAGAAGACGAGTAGCTGGACAGCAGCAAGGATAAGCAGCTGAGCAGCAGTGAAGAACGATGTCAGCAGAAGCCATGCTTCTTTTGGTTGGACCTGATGGTGATTCCAGGTAAGCATATGGTGAAGCACTGTGCTTAGAGTTTGCCAGCTGGTCAGCCAGCTGGAAGATACTGGGTTCCAGAGCGGAATGAGAGCAAGAAGAGGGATGTCAGGGAGCCTGGATGTGGTTGGGGACCTCACTTTCTTGAGGGAGTCCCCTTGTAGGCTATGTGGGTTCCACAGAAAGCAGACTCTTGGGACCTGTCAGAGATGTCACCAGTCTTAGTGACCATCAGCTCAGAAACCGTCTTTGGCAGGTGGCTAGCAGACCCTGGAGCTGACAGGAGACTAGCTGGTTGGTGGCTAGCTGAGGCTGGTTAACTAGAAACCTGGGGCTGAGAACTGAATGGACAGGGTTAGCATTTCCAACAAAGTCACTCTAAGAATAGCCACTCCAGATATTCCAGATTTCAGCTGCACCTTTAGCTTCCCTTACCCAGGGATTATAGTCCATCTTCATTCCAAAAAAAGATAATGATAATAATCTTCTCCACAATGTCTGTGCCAAAAATGAAATGAAAGGACAGATTGTTCCTCATATCCTACAATTGCATGCTACTGTCTGCTGATTCCATATTTTTAGGTCAGTTTGTCATGGTTCACAGAAGGGGAGCGAAATGCAAGACACGGCCAGGCAGATACCGACTGAAGGTGGACTTTAAGCAACATGCAAGGTTCCATTACAGTATTACAAATGTCGCTATGGTGATTTGTGGCACTTGTTGCAATAAAATCCAGTTTGGCTGAGACATTAATATTCACATACATCTGCAGTGACTGAAATTACACTAGACTATTTCTATTAACATGAGTAATCCAAGTGTTGGGAATTGCAAGAAAACAATATTGAATTTATTAAAGTAATTTAAATGTACATTATGCCCCCTGGCATCATTGGGACTTTTATTAACCCAACCACTAAATTTCAACAACGTTTTATTCTTGAAAGAAAATATAGTATAAAAATAACAAGTACTGACTAGTAATAGATGATCAATTGCAATGTGTCCATTTTGCTGACACTTCCAGACTCTGATCCTCCATGTACTGTGGTAAGCAGACCTAATGAGAAAATACAAAAATACAACACACATCATAGGTACAGTTATATAATTCTAAAGTTAATATTAGAAAGCAGTGTACATATTCTGTGGTATTGTCTTTCACAAGATGTGTCAAAACATGTTTTTTTACATATGCAGTAGTGCATTTTGTGGTGCAATTTTAGCATCCCCTAGCATCCTCCAATATACATTGACCAAGAAATAATCCCCCAAAATATTTTTTTTAAGGATTAATCTAACTAATTGTGTGATTCTTTAACCTTTCTTGCATGGCCTTGGATTGTGCCAGCAGGCCAAAGTGGCCATAGAGGACTCACACAGGCCAGGGATAACATGCCACAGTTGGTCCTTCTTGCTGTGAGGTAACAGTGCCAACACCTGCATCCCATTGTTGCCTTCTACATCGCAAGTGCTGCCCTTCACTAAGTAATGTCTATAACTTCAGCTTTCTCAACAACATTGTCAACACTGGGCAATCTGTTAGCTAAATTTGTTGCTAACCCAGGTACATGAATAGCACTGAAGCAAAGTTGACTTGCTGTCATCATCATCATAAGAAGCTCAAGCAATTGGTCAGTACATGTGCCCCCTCCACCTGCTCTTCATTGCCCAGTCTTCATAGATTCATAAGCTCCATCATCTCATCAGCCTTCCAGTCGCAAAGGACTCATCTATCAGTATCAGTGGTGCACTGGCAATAGGGCATACCAGGACAATTCTCAATGGCCTGCTGCGTTGTTGGGCCGTTCAGACGCTCTCGCTTGCACCGGACCTACCATTCTAACAATCATTACTATTGACTAACCAGAAGGAAAAATCTGAAAACAATATGCTAGGGGTGGGCGATACTGCAAATTTTGGTATCGATCCAATACCAAGTAAATACAGGGCCAGTATTGCCGATACCGATACTGATACTGATACTGATACTTTTTACTTGAAAATTCCTGATCAATTAATGATTTTGTATTTTTGCCTTTAATTAGTTGACCATGATTATAATAATGATAAACACAGGACAAAGATTTTAGCCAAATAAGAAAATTATATTTAACATAATTAAATCTATAACCTATCTGCATGTAGCCTAAATAGGAATACTAATGTTCCTTCAGCAGATACACAAAAGGGTTATTAAATTCTTGAGGTAGGTTATATATCTTAATATAAGTATATATTTTTGAGTTACAGTGAACCTGAGTGAGCGGAGTGAGAGAGGTGAAGAGGAGCGCTGCGCTTAAGGACTGAGAGAGACGCTGCGCTCACACAAACTGTGAATAAATGCAAGTGATTTGCTGAATTTATAGAAGAGAAACTACAACAAAAATATCGATCTCATCACGCTAGTATCGATTCGATACCAATACTCACCTTGGTATCGATACTATCGATATTTGGATCGATCCGCCCACCCCTACAATATGCCGTCACAGCTTGTAATGCGACTTACATGCATCAGATGTGCAAAAGTAACCTCTTTAAGTTGGGAACTCTGTTGCTTCTCATCTTCTCATCACAGAAGATGGACTAGCTGAATTAGCACATTTTTGTGGTTATAGCATTAGGTAAATGCTGTACAAGTGAATTAGTTGCGTTTTCACCATCCTAAATACCGCTTATGTTGTTAGTGCTAATTTTGTGTTAGCTAATGAATGCCTTTATTAGCGTTAGCAATGCTAAAGTGTTAGTAAGACCAGATCGATTAAAGTATTTTTATTTTACCGACTACACTTTCACATCACACACTTTAAACTCTATATGTATTTAATTTGCCTCTCTAAATGACCTACTGTGGCCTCATAGAAACACAGTCTTGGGTTTAAATCTTGCTGAGCCAGACAGACTTTGTATTTGTCATTTCCTTGTTTATTGTCATGTACATAAGTACAGTATAAGACACGCAAATGTGGTGTATTGAAAACTGTAATTGTCACAGAAGTAAATGTGTTTACTGCCTAAGACTGAAACGTGCAAAGTCTGGCATGAGAAACCCAGAGGAAAATAAGCAAATATAGATAATGTATTGAATTTCTTTTTTTTTTAACATTATTCTTTTTAAACTGTCATGTGCTGCTTAAATCACACTATGGATTATTTGTAAGGAATTTTATGGTAGGGGATTAAAGTTTGAAGTTTTATGTTATAAGGAATTTTGTCTTGCCTCTTTTTCAGCAATGGCTGCTGCCCAGTTTCCTGGCACGTCTCAGCATGTCCTTCAAGAAGCAGCAAGGAAATTATTTTTTTTCTTTTTTTAAATTTTTACCTAGTATTTTACCGAAGGAAATTTCGGTGAGGGTCACTCACAAGACACGTGTGTGTGTCACCCTGAATATGTGTATATGGGTGTGTATGTATGTATATAGGTTAGAAAAAAGGTAAGGAAGGTAAGCAAGCGCCAACAGCAATGAATAACACAACAGCCGTGGGATACACAGCAGTCATCTCTCTGTCATAGATCGGCAAGCGAACCAAGGTTTGTTTACTGTCTGCCGATTGAACAGAAACGTGAGTGTACTGAGTGGATCAGCGCTAATTAGCTCCTTTAGCTTCCGTCCAACTCGAACTCATTTTGCATGCAAGTGTGGGGTTAGCTGCAGCATCCTGGCAGCAAGTGTTGTGTAAGCAAACAGCGGGATCGATCAGGTTGAAGGACTGGGCCTCAATAGTCCTGTCTCCTTCTGAAGAAAATGTTCTTCCTTCTGCAGGCGATGAGGAACGACTGGGTTGAACAAAGTTCTTCCATGGATTCAAAAAAAACGTAATAAAGAATATTCTAACAAAAAGGAAAAGGAAAACAGTCTCTGTCTTGTCCAGCAGGTTAGGAACTGTAGCCTAGGTCAAAACAAATTCAAATGTTTCACCAAAAAACACACACTTACGGTAACTGCTGAATAAAAGCTGGAGCTTCTTCACAGCATTGCGTTACCCTGGAAATGCAACGGGCAGCAGGGCTCCACTGCCATTAAGCCCTGAGTCATGTCAAGGTCTTTATACCAGAGTTTCATTGATTGCGGCAACTTTGGTCCAATAGGGAGCAGGGTTAGAATTTGGGATGGACATTGCATTAAAGTATAATTTGCTGGACCCTCAGTTCCTTTCTTCTAAAGTCCTGCTAGTTTGAGAGCGCCTTGTTGTAAGGTTTCTGGTTTTCCTTACAGGCCTCGCTGTTGTTTTGCAACACATGCATCAAAGGGGGCCTAAAATGCCAGAGATAACTATACAGCTAGTTAAACCAAATGTAAATAAGGAAATGGCTCAATATCCCATCTGCACCATCAGATTCTACCACAGGATCAACTCCTCTGATCTCTGAACCACCACTAGTTTCTAAATCCAGACTTTTTAAAGCATGATCAACAATGTGTATTTGGATGGCTAACAACTTTTTTCAACACAGACAGTTGGAAAGTTAATTACAAGAAACCCAGTGTCTAGTGAAGGTGCCTCATCAAAATATATCTGACAAAAAATGTTCTGACAACCAGGAAATAAATAAAAAGCACCTCATGAAGTCAAGTAGAATAACATTAAGTTATTCTGTGTGTCTGTTACCATTTCCTTCACACTGGGTGTATGAAATGAAATATTTGTGATTCCCTATGTGTGTTTGCTGTTTAACTACATTCCTAAAAGGCCTGTTCTTTGGGATCTTGCTAGAACAGCTTAAAACCCACATGGCAATTCAGGAAAGATTTAGTCCATTTGATTGCAGGTGGTATACATAATTCTGTTTATGTGATAAATTAGTTAATGGTTATAATGAGATTATACGAGAGCTTGCCTTAATACTAAGTGAGCATTCATTTTTCAGAATGGGACAGTTCCTCTGGTCTGGTCAAACTCAAATGAGATAATATTACACTTCCAATAACAACATACGAACATACAAACCTATGACTATGTCAAATATTTTTGAGCTAGGTCACTCAACATGTGAGTCTGCTGGTCAAGTATGAAAAGCATGTTAAAAATGGAACAGCAGCTTCACTGTTCAGGTACAGAGTTAAGTTTTAGATCACCTTTGATTTGCAGTAGCACACAACAAACAATAAGTCCCAAATGTAAAGGACACTACATTAGGGGGTTAAGACTGCATTTATCATAATTATAATATTAATTATAATGTTTTGATAATTACAAGCATAATTTGCAAATATATCAGTCCGCTGAATAGATTTCTGCATTGATGACCTTCAGTTCTAGCACTAGAATATATTAAAGCGAAACTCTAGCCAAAAAGCTAGCCGCTAGCCACTCCTCAAGCGTGCCTGTCAGGTCGCAGGCAGGCATGCTTGAGGAGCGGTTCACCATTACTCTCCTGCCTGTCAGGTCGCACTCGGGGATCAACACTTTTTGTCTGGCATGACGGCGACGCGCAGGAGCGCAGCAGCTAACGTGAGTAGTTCAAAAACCTTCTTTTTCATAAACTCTGTGTACACAAACAATGTTCTCAATGCTCTTGTTCATGAGTAGAGACCCTAGTGATGCTACGAGCAAAGTTTCATGTTATGTCGAGCCTTCTTAGTGTTCTAAAAATAGCGATTTTGATGCTATGATGTCTTGCCCCATGCACTACCGTTCAAAATTAACATGCCCAAAACCGAAACTATGATAAATCTTAAAAGTGCCTCTTTCGTCGTAATTATGCTTTCACACGAAGGTTTGACTCATATTCAATCCCAAATAAAGCCTTGGTTGCTTTTTGGCGAGAGTTTCGCTTTAAGAGATCAGGACTGCTCTCAATAATATATCTCAGATGAAAGAAAATTGGAAACATACATTGAAACTCAACTAAACCAGCACAGAAAATTTACATTCAAACATCTGGGTCAATTAATTAGTAATAAGACATGTCTGACACCTCCAAAAAACAATCCAGGCATTTCCTTGGAATTCTGTTCTATTTTACAGCTATTGTATTGTATTCTATATTGTGTCTTGTGTCTTACCATGTCCCTCCTGGTCATTATCCATGACCTCAGCCTGAGTGATCCACTCCATATAGCCCTTAAGATCCTCATCCAGCTGCTGGGTTTCCCTAAGCTTTTGAAACTCTCCACGGGACTTGGCCTTCTCGCGCTCTTTTGTGAACTCACTATTGGGAGACAAGACAGCCAATTTGGACACAAAACAGAGAACAATCTGTGAAGTAATGTGAAAACCAGGCACAATGGCAGGGAGAAATGAACAGAGCAATGTGTAAATCATGACTAGGCAGAAATAATTAATGAAAGGGTAGCATGTAGGTTTAGGGCAGTGGTTCCCAACCTGGGGTCCGGGCCCCCCACAGGGGGGCGCCAGAGATCACATGGGGTGCGCACAACTTTGTCTGCTCTGAGGTTGTGGGGTTACCAAAATTATTTTTGTGCACATCAATGAGGGTGATGGACGTGCTGGCACATTGGTAGGCCAAGTGAAACCGGACTTACAATGAATAATGTCTGCCACACTTTTTGCGAACATTGCCATCACATTTGCAGCGTGTTTGGAGCAGGAAGAAGCGATAAAAACAGGCTTTTCTCACGAAAGTGTCCGCAAGCAGGAAGTGTTTGGAAAACATGTTCCTATTGGTGGAAAAGGCACCACATCAGCCAATCATAAAATTATATGGCAAAGCAAGTGATTTGGTTCCTGGGGAACAGGGGGAAGTTGTGGGAGGGACAGCGGCGAAAGAGTGACAGCGACAGTGACGGTGATAGGGACAGCGATAGAGATAGTGAGCTTTGAGAGTTGAGAGATTTGTGACATTTAGCATGTTTGGAGTGTATAGTTATTGTGTTATGTAGTGTTTTGTGTGTAGTGGAGTCTTTTTTTGTTTAATGAGTCAAAACAGTGAGGAGACTGCTGAATGTGCAGCAGGCAGGAAGGATCTTAGGGAGACCTGAGCCTGAAGCATTTCCTGTATTAAAAAGTAAATAGTTGCATATAACTTTGTACATTTCAAAAACTTATGCACAAATTTAGCAAACAACAATTTATGTTTGCATTATAAGCTGGGCTGTCAAAGTTAACACTGTCATTTTTTTAAACGTGCGATCAATGCTCGGTATTAAAAAGAAAAGAAACACGCATTGTATGTTAATTTGCGATTATTCACGAGCTAACTATGGACAAAATGCGATTTAAAAAATTTATCTTTTGACAGCCCTTATTATAAGTAATAAAAATGGTTCTTTAAACATATCTGTGGTTTTCACAGTAAAAAATCTAACTAATCTCAAAAAAATAACTGTACAGCCACATGTGAGGTTAAGCTGAAAATGATGATACCAAACAAGGCAAGGTAAATAGTTTTTAAGGGGAAATATCATGGCAAAATCAAAAATAGTCAAAAACTGTCAATTATACCCTGGACCCCAGAGGTTTAAATTTATAAAATCCCCATAACACACCCAACTGGATAATCAAACTCTGTATAATCCAAATTGAACCATTTTTGCTCCACATTTAAATTATAAGAGTTTGTAATTAATCATTTTATTCTTTTAGTGTATGTGGTTTGGGGTTGGCAGGGCCTGACTTGTCTTGGACCACAGGTAAGGGGGGGCTTCAAGGAAAAAAGGTTGGGAACCACTGGTTTAGGGGATCCTTACCCACTGAGTACACCCAGAACCAGGTTAAGCACAAAGAAGGAGCCAACCAGGATGAGTGTTGTGAAAAAGATCCATGGCCATTCCATTCCTATTGCGTCATTTACCTGTCAGAAAAAGCACACTTTTTTGTACATTCTATTTATCATACAATACAAGGGTGTACCCTAAATTTTGTAATAATCTTAATAAATATTGATTTAGAAATATGCACGTTTCCCAAATGAAAACTAAACACTTAACGGGTAATTACGTAGGGAAAAAAAAACATTTCTGGTGCCGTAGGCATAAACATCAATATTTATTTATAATTTATTTATTTACCTCTACAGAGAAGGTCTAGGACGTATTTTGCTAAGTGTACCACACTGCTAATCAGTTACTATCGAAACAACTCTAAACTGCAAAAGCTTATGACATGCTAAACTCTGCATGCATAAAATGTCATCAGGGTTCTCTTGGTCTTGGATTGAGACTTTAGAATGTCTGGGCCCATGGAGGTAAGATGCAGGCATTTACCAAGCAGTTTGAAACGTTTTATTATGGAAAAAACGTGCCAAACGGCCAAATACAACCATTCACCTTATTAACTCAAACTTAAACAAGCTTAATTTACTCATCAACAAACATTTTATGAAAAGTTTTACAAAGTAGAGAGGAAAAAAGAAGATACAGGCAAAAATGTTCTTGGAGAGCTAAACTTTTAAATATTTAAATTGTGCTGAAAGTATGCAGAAATAACTTGCAAAACTGTATGGAAGAAGAAAAGAGGTCAGAATACTATGAATGACTAAGATGTAGTGACTTCACTGTGGCTTACTGAAATGCATATTGCAAGAATGTAACTATTCTTCTAAAGATACTGCATCAGGATGGAAGACATCATAATAACCCTTACACAGCGAGGGGCGCAACTTTGAAAAGATAGCACTCCAATAAGGCTGTCTGGGCTAGCGCATTATGTCACTACAGAGTAGGGCTGCACGATATTGGAAAAAACTGACATTGCGATTTTTTTTAACCCTGCGATATATATTGCGATATGAAAAAATACAGGAATTTTCATCAGTTGACCTGAATAGCACTTTATGTTCCGCTGCATTTCAAAATGATCAGCATTTATATTTCATATGGGCTCATGCATGCTTGCGCCCTCCCAGAACTCCCATTCCCCAGCTGGCTTACTTTCATTTATAAAAATGAGTCCGTCTAATTTTCCTTCGGGTGCGGGTCTGCAGAGTCTGCATGCACACTCTGCATGCACAGTGTGTGTCAGGTGCCTTTGAAATTAGATGAGTTCATTTGTGTCCTACATCACAGGCTCTGCTTATGTGACAATTGCACACACGTACATCGCGATGGCGATGCTCAAATGATATATCGTGCAGACTACATAGACACCGAAATGAAACAGAAATATAATAAAGGCTATTTTTGTAATGTAATCAAAACTGAACTTGAATAAATAAAGACTACAAAAACAACTTTTAAGATTACAGTAAACCAGTTTACTTTTACACTAGATGAAAACCTTACCCAGTAAAGGACATCCGTCCACCCCTGTGTGGTGATACACTGGTAGACAGTCAGCATGGAAAAGCCCAAGTTGTCAAAGTGGGTGATTCCATGATTTGGACCTGGCCAGCCAGCTCGACACTCTGTGCCATTGATGGTACAACGACGACCATTCCCTGCTTGGGCACATGGAGCTGGCTTCTCATTTTCCACTGTCGCAATAATGTCTGAAGGTCAGAAGAGGGTAATAGTCATGTTTTGGTTGATCTCTCAATGCATTTATGTTTGTGGGACAATAAAATGCTTTGTATAGTCAAAAGATTCAACAAACCTTTACACATTATAGTATTACTTAGAAATGTAACTATCTGACTTTTTCTTCCCCAATGCCTGTTCTGCCAAAACCAACAAACGAAGCATTGGCCAATACATAGTACTGATCCCATACAGGTGATCTTAATTTCTCAATTGAAAATGTATAAAGTACATTGTGAGTAGACTTTTTTACTTACAATACTAAATACTAATATTAATACTAATACTAAATATATATCATTCCAAGCATTTATGAATTGTGTTCTTTAAAATCAAAAAGTTTTCATGATGACCAATATCAACAATATTCATGCTGATACTGTACATTTATGTCTGTGATAGGCCAATATCGGCTGATGATTGCTACTTTTCATACACATCTTTTCAAGCTTGGGCAAATGTTCTACTATGTTAATGCATCAACCTCAGCAATCTTTTATTTATTTTTTTACCATACCCTTACCTGAGGCAGACGCATCAAGTAGTTTTGGATTAAGTAAAGATTAATAAAATACTATGCTGTGTCAGACATGTGACTGAATGTTAAAGACATGTTTCAAAGAAAGTAGTTTTTAGTTCTTTCCTAATACAATCATCACTTGCAATATGTAAATATCAATGCCTCTTGGTGGCTGTGATTGTTTCTCCTGTCCAAACAGACTAAGGTGATCACTTCTAAAAGTAATTCAGTGTAAGTAATTGTGGACAAAATGACCAAAAAAATCCACAAAAAAATCATTTACACTTGACTCACTTTTAAAAATGATATTGTGCAGTTTGCCTCCAGTTTGGACAGGATAAACAATTGCAGGGACCATGAATTTTTCCATGATATATGGCCTTGAAAAACGATGCCTTGCAACTCATGAGCTACATGGTTATGTGAGCTCGCACACCAATCTCGCCAGGCTTTAAGATATGCACTTGAGGCCAAACACACATGTGAATATGAGGAAACACTGGTGGGATGAGACCACAGTGACATGTGTGGTTTATGGTGTGGCAACCAGCTAGTCAAGTGTCTGTTGATTGAAAAAAAAAATGACAATAGGGGCTCCTCAACATGTTAGCGTAGATGCTGCTTGCATCACTGATATCTGGAAAGTTAATGTCTTTGAAGTAGGGGCAATGAATAGCAATGAAGGCTTTTCACCATCGAAAAGATGTTTTCATTTTTTTCCCTGCTGACTTTGGCAAGAGTTTAGTTTACCAGCTGGATCTGCTGTTGGAAGCACTCTCCTACTGTTAACCCGATTGGTTGTAGTTTGCCCACGATGTAAGGCGATACACAGATGGTTTGTTCAATTATGTGTAAGGTATATTTTGTGGCCAGCCTTTTCCACACAGTTTCTAGTGGCAACTCTCCGGATGGTTCTGCTATACAAACCATTTTGTGAAACGAACCACCTGGCATGTAGGGTTAGCATTCAGCTACAAAAAGCAAAAGAAAGAGACTTCTCCTGTGACTGCATACTTTTTGAGGGACAAAATAATAACTGATGTCAAATAGAGTAATATTATGTGCACAAACTGATTGCCATGACTGAAAGTCCAAAGAATGTTAAAGACAGAAAAGACAGTGAAGTTTAAAATGACAAATACCAGCCAGTGTCTTGGGTTGACTATCTCAATACATGATAATGGGTGATATATGGCCCCAATACCATTTCACTAATCACATGCATCCCTGGTTTTACTGTCACATATAATTATGTTTACTTGTGCCTGTGTGGTAGCAGGTCTTGTGCATTTTGCACTTGAAGAGCTCCAGTCCCATAATGGAGTAAATGGTGACCATGAAAAGGACCAGAAGGGTGATGTGAAAAAGAGGCAGCATGGACTTCAGTATAGAGTTCATCACCACTTGCAGGCCTGAGGGGAAAAACAGGATGTATGTTAAAATAATAATAATATTTAAAAAATGTCATGTACTGCAATTCATTTTCTCTTCAAGGAAGCAATCTCTCCTCTATATTAATAATAATAGTAATATTAATAACAATATTAATAATGCATTTCATTTAAAGGTGCCTTTCAAAGCACTCAAGGACACCTTACAACACATTACAAGGGATTCACCTATGGTTAATAACTGTTACTAAAATAAGCTAGTGCCTGTCTGTCAACATTGATTTACTCATACCTCTTAAACTTTTCTACATTTTGTCACATTACAACCACAAATGTAAATGCATTTTATTGGGATTTTATGTAATAAACAAACAAAAAGTCGTGCATAATTGTGAAGTGGAAGGAAAATGATACATGATTTTCCATTTTTTTTCCAAATGATAGAACGAAAAGTGTGCCGTGCAAAAGTATTCAGCCTTCCCGAGTGAGTCAATACTTTTGTAGAACCATCTTTCGCTGCAATTACAGCTGCAAGTCTTTTGTGGTATGTCTCTACCAGCTTTGCACATATAGAGACTGGGATTTTTGCCCATTCTTCCTTGCAAAATAGCTCAAACTTCCATCCTCCCATCAACTCTGACCAGCTTCCCTCTCCCTGCTAAAGAAAATCATCCCCACAGCATGATGCTGCCAGCACCATGTTTCACGTGGGGATGGTGTGTTCAGGGTGATGACTAAGCGTTGTCCTGTGGACAGATTCTCCCACCTGAGCTGTTGATCTCTGCAGCCCCTCCAAAGTTACCATGGGCATCTTGGCTGCTTCTCTGATCAATGCTCTCCGTGCCCAGCCTGTCAGTTTAGGTGGATGGCCATGTTGTGCCATACTCTTTCAATTTTAGGATGATGGATTGAAAAGTGCTCTGCGAAATGTTCAAAGCTTGGGATATTTTTTCATAAGCTAACCATGCTTTAAACCTGTCCACAATTTTATCCTTGACCTGTCTGGTGTGTTCCTTGAGATTCATGTAACTGTTCATGTTCACTAATGTTCTCTAACAAGGCCTCCACAGAACAACTGTATTTAAACTGAGATTAGATTACACACAGGTGGACTCCATTTACTAATTAGGTGACTTCTAAAGGCAATTGGTTGGATTTTAGTTAGGGGTGTCAGAGTAAAGGGGACTGAATACTTTTGCATGCCACACTTTTCAGTTTTTTATTTGTAAATGAATTTCCTTCCAATTATTTTCCTTCGACTCCACAATTATGCACCACTTTGTGTTCATCCATCAAATAAAATCCTAATAAAATTCATTTACATTTGTGGTTGGAACGTTACAAAATGTGGAACAGTTCAAGGGGTATGAATACTTTTGCAAGCCACTGCAAATTTTAGAATGAAATAACCGCTACAAATAAAGTAAAATTAATGATAAAATACACATGGTACTATTGATATACTGGGAAATTAAACTACATACATTCTATAAATTAAATACAGTTTAGCTGTACAGTTTAGTGTCTGATTCGACAGTAAACTTACTGGGGACTCCAGAGACCAGTCTGAGTGGTCGAAGGACTCTAAATGCCCGCAGAGCTTTCATGTCAAAGCCACCACCTTTTTCGCCAACTGGAGCCTCAACACCACTGATGTGGTTAATGGCATCCACAGCCACAGTAAACAGACTGGAGAGATACAAACAGAAAATATTACGTGTTTCTCTGTTATTGTGAGAATAAGGGCTTTAGCAGGGTGGGGGGTGGTGAAATTAATGACTTATGTCATTCATTTTAGCCAATCTTGTCTCAGCCTCAGAGGGAGGATTCAGAATTGTATTCAATTACCACAACTGCAGAGATACCACTAAATTTCTTGTGCATTGTCTTATTTGTCAACATCATTACTATGATTTGATGTCAGAGTTGCTGCTTAAAATGCAAACAAGAACCTGAATCATTCCTAGTCTGTAATCTTTGTTCCCGAAAACAACTGTCACCCCTCCTATGATGGTTCTATCTGACCCGTGACAATGAACCACACCATTTTATTCATGAAACAAACAAAGAAAAAAATCCAATCAAATGACATTATTGACTTCAATTTTGAAATACTTGTGTCATGAGTGTGCTTCCTCTTGTCACAGTTGATTGACATGAGTGATGTTTGAAGTCAGACTGTCATCTGCTCTGAGGCAACTGAGGCACAGTAGGTTGTGTTGGTGGTTTATTTTAATTGTATTTGTGCAGTCCTGTTGATGGAGATACGAACTTAAGTCACCTACTAAAAAATAGTTTTAAAAAACAAAAAGTTGATGCCTAATGAAGGTTCAATGAGTCATGGACTTTCACTGAGGTTGGTGGTAAAGCTCTCTGCTTTGTTTGCAACAAAGATGAGGCTGAACTAAAAGACCACAGCCTGAGCATTCACTTAAAGACATCGCACACAGAGAAAAAATCAGTTTAAAGATGAGAAGGGGAGAACCACCAAGGAATTGCTAGCTGTGCTATAAAAGCAGCAAGGCCATTATAAAAAGCTTCATGCACCGAAGGAAGGACGATAATTATTAAAGTCATCCAACAGCTGAAAAATCTGATTTTTCAAATAAATTGCCTGCAGCAACAAAGTGCTTGTTAAAGGCATCACACTGTGCTTGTTTGACAGAAAGAGTCAATGAATTTCTACTACACTCAGATAGGGACGAGAGATAAGAAGATGCTTTGGCTTTTCCAATCATGGCAAGACACTGAATGAAAATCCTGCTATTCAGATTTCAAGCCAGAGGCATGTGCAGGATGCAGAGGCAGGATTGCTTCTGTTTTTTACTCTTAGTTTCTGAAAAGGGGCATGCTTGTGTGCAACAGAATTAAAGAATCTAATGAAGTGATCTAGAGCAATATGATGGTCAGTGACAGAAGCAGAGCATGAGATTTCACTGAGATGTAAGTGATGCAAGAATTCTTGATCTACAAAATGTTTAACATTTCTTTAAAAAAATATTAGATATTGTGATTTCTGTAGTCTAATGTCCTTAGTGCAGGCAATGGGACAGTGATCACAGAAATTAAGTGGAAGAACACCACTACCTTTAAACGTATGTGGCCTATTATAAGGTCTAAAAAGAGAACCACGCTCAGGAATATTTGTGTTAGGCCTTGTAGGAGCAGTGATTAACTGTGTTAAATTCAAATTGTTACAAATATTTGACACAGCTGTTGAAAAGTTTAAATTCAGATAATAAAATAATTTCTGACTTTTCATGGGCAGATATTAATTTAAAAAATTTCTCAATAGCACCAGACTTTGTAGAAGATGGACAATAGGCCCTGATAAGAAATACATTTTCACAATATGCAGTGTTCCCTAAAAAGATATTTAGCGCATAATATTCAAAACATTGAGGCCTAAATATAAGCTGTGTGGCTAGGTCTAAAACGTCTAAAACGCCTCAGTCTAAAACGCGGTTATAGACAGAGGCTAGCAAATTGGGAATCTGTTTTGGTCCGCCGATTTGCCGCCTCGTAGGGTACACTTATTTCCGCCTCACCTGCTATCTAAATCTGAGGCGTCAATGTGCCGGCCCCTGCATAAGGTTGGTGGAGGTGTCAGTGACCTGCACTGTTGTGTGACCCACAGCCGGGGAGTTTTAAAACCAAGAATCAGCTGATCACAGCAGTCAGTCCATCACTTCATCCACAGACATTAAGATGAGCAACTGGACAGCCGCTGAGATCCAGGAGATGCTAGATTCTCCTTGGTCTCTGTAGCTGTTTGATTGTGTGTCTGCTTGTTGTTGTAGCAGCAAGCTTTGAGCGGTCATTACTTTAGAATTAAAAGCCCCCCGCTAAGAACCCAGTTCTAAACTCCAATGGGGTGCAATGTAAAGCTCTTATTTTGAAGACAAATTTGTTGTCACTGTTCACAGCCCAACTTCGTGCTTCACATCACGTCATACTTTTGGAAAAGGAGGAATATTACGCCTCCGTTTTGGAAAGACAGAGCGGCACATTGCTGCCTTTACATAGGGGCAAATGTGCTGCCTTTTCTATCTAAAAAGGGCTATAGGCTTGACAACAGACACAGAAAGGCTTTTTTTCATAAAAACAGAAATCCCTCCCCCTTTTGTTAAACCTTGCCTGTCAGTCCTGAAAACATTACTGCCAGCAATTGCAATGTCTTCATCCTCAATTATATAAGGCAACCAAGTTTAAGAGGAAACAAAGATATCAGCGTTTGTTTGTTGAGTCCAATCTGATTCTGATACCAAACTACACACATTCATGTTAATAACCCCCAGACCTTTTTGTTTGATGATGTCCACTTGAGACTCCAGAGCTACCAGATTGACCCGCACTGTCAGGGACAGGCTTATGGGATGCCAGGTTAGGACACTGGGCAGGGTCTAGCTGGGTAAGATATCATTTTAGACTGAACACAGTGAAGTTCATGAAATTGTGAATCAACCTGTTGGTACCCATCTTATTCAAATGTAACCCATCACTTTTAAACAGGTCCTGTTCAGTCCAAAAATAGTCAAATTTGCTTGCGAAGCCTAGTCCAGTGGCAGTTGCGAAGTTCTGCATCCATGTATGCAGGCTAAAAAGTCGACTAAAAGGCTCTGAGCTTTTGGTCATTGCAGGAATTGGGCCAGACAAAACACAACATTTTCCAGAGCTCTCAACTGTATTGCCCAAAGGCTCAAGTTCATAGTACTTTTGTGGATTGTCTAGACATAACATCATTAGTTCCTGTATGCAGACATGTAATAACCTTCTGTGAATACACATTAAATGAGTGGTCTCTTAAGGTTATTGGTAAAGGTGTCATGATTCTATCATGGCAGCCCTGCCCTCTCCCCTGTGTGTGTGTTTTCCCTGTCTGTTTTCCTCCTGTGTCTCTCCCCCTGTCTGTTCTGTGCATGTGGGCGTGGTCTCCTTTCCACAGGCAGCAGCCAGGTGAATCCACTCTGCAATCAACTCCCTTTAAAGCCTCTGGATTCCTTCCTGCTCGTCGCCAGATTGTTTTGTCAGTCTATGTGGTTGTTCACATCCCGGCTCTCTAGTGTATTTTTGCAGTGTGCTTCTGTGATTAGCTTGTGTAGCTAACTTCTCTGTGCCTCTCCTGCTTTGCCTCAGATTGCCGTACTGACTTTGCAGCTTCGTGTTTGCTACTGCTCTGCCTGCCTGTGGATTTTGCCAGCAAGCCGTCTCTTCTCCTGTGTTTTCCTGCCGAGTGAGTACGCTCGAGAAGACGGACCTCACCATGCCTCGCTGCACCACGACTCCTTCACCCTCATCACTCCTGGTGAATCTACCTGCCACGACGGGACCCCAGTTGTGCTTTTGGGTTCAGATCTATGTAAATCATAACTAAAGGATATAA